>NW_013952562.1:602956-606643 GCF_001266775.1 Austrofundulus limnaeus | reverse complement strand
ACTTTATTGTTTTTACTTTATTTTATGTGAAGCGCTTTGTGATTTTATGTCTAAGAAAGGTGCTGTATAAATAAACTTTACTTACTTATTTACTTACTATATTGTATATAGTAATGATAAATGACAATTATATAGGACATAAATGACAATATATGACAATATTCTCAATGACAATATACTCAGATTTTCAATCTCAATTTCAGTCAAGGCGTTACTTACAAACTCTTCCTACAAACTATTCTTGGAGAGCCATTTTCAATCTGAGTATATTGTCCTCCAGGGTTTCTGTATAATTTGCTACATTTATTTTATTTTCTCTTTACAAGCCTTYCATGGCTGTAGGCCAAGAAGTACTTGACCATGGAGACCTTAAMATGCCGTTTGGCAAACTYTATTTGAAATTTAATCTGAGTTTTCTTCAACAGTAGTGTTTTCTTTGCCTCTCTCCCACAAAGCCATGCCTGGTGAAGAACTCGGTTCTTCCATCTCACCTGTTGAAGCCTGAAGCTGAATGCTCACAGGTGTCATTATAGCTGCCTCTAAATGGGTGTGATTTTAAGCGCTTCTCATCAATTCAACCTCGGCCAAATGTGTCTCTATTTCCAGTTTGTGTGTGACTTTTGGATCCACTCCAGCTGTGGTTCCAGGTTGGTCAGACCAGGGTATTGTGTCCAAGTGATTGACATGTGGATTGACTGAGTCARGGCGTTACTTACAAACTCTTCCTACAAACTATTCTTGGAGAGCCATTTTCAATCTGAGTATATTGTAGATGAGATGAAAAACTGCAAAGCGATGATTATCCTCTGGTCTAATCTTGAGGTGCAAAATGAGCAGATATAAAAGGAAGTTTTGGACAAACTGGCTGTCCATGGTTACATGTACACCTATAAACATAATAAAAATAACGTCTAACTACCGGCCCATAAAAGAATAGGAAAAGCCACCTTGCTGACAATCCGGCCACTGATAGAAGGACACTGACTAGAAGACACACCTACAAAAACCAAACAGACATGATACAGAGTGAGACAACAATAGAGAAAAGGCTTTGGTGGCCTCTCTCACCATTCTCCTTCTCCATCTTGTCGCTGTTCAGTTTTTGAGGATAGTAATCTTCTGTGGTAGATTTACACATGCCCCATATTACTTCTGTTTCTTAAAGATGGATTTAACAGAACTCATGGTGATATTTAGAGTCTTGGAAATTCTTTTGAATCCATCCAGACTTGCACTTTTTAATAATCGATTCTCTGTGTTTAAGTTGGTCATGGATTTAAAAGCAGGCAAATATTTATGCAGTCACTTGTTTTACATGACATATTTTCATTTAACTGGTATTACGTTGTAGAAATTTGATTTCACTCTGACACTGAAGAGAAATTTTAAACATTTTTTGTAAAGAAGGCCTATTTGTTTTGAATGACTGATTTACGAGAGCAAAAAAAATAAAAATAAAAAAGCACAAAACAATTATGGCTATGAATACTTTTAATAGGCACTGTACCTGTTTCCATTTTTCTGTTAGTGTTGGCTTCAAAGCACCATAAGAGCACAATACCTGCTCACCCTCCTGCTGACATCCTGATGAATATTAATTTTACCACCAACTGTTTTATGTTMTTTTTGTGTTCTGTTAACATAGGAAGCTTTCATGCCACTGGCAGAATCTTTACAAGAGAAGTTTTTTGATGGCACCCAGTGAGTAGAGGAAACTTCACCGTGTCAAGGGCATTCAGCAGTTCAGCAACTGCTTAATCCTCCGTGTTTCACATATACGTACCTATCAAAATGTTCCTAAGCGAACAGATTTCATTGCTAATCTGAGCTGTTAGGAGCCAACCTGTGGTGAAGTAGCTGGTTGCTCAGTATGCTCGGTGCTCGAGCTGAATGTTCTGAAAGCAGCCTCAGCAGAAGGCCAGGCTCGGGTGTGTTTCCTCTTCTGGGTTAGCTTCTATGGTGGGGATAGAATGTCATGTGGCTGTGAATAATACAGCTCCGCCAGACATCTGTTGATGGTGAAGGCCTTGAACTAAGGTCTACATATTTACAGTCAAAGTACTGCCTGCATTTTTTTACATGGCCAGACGTGCTGTCCAGTGGCCTTTCAGTATCAACATGTCACCACTGTGGTGTTATCTAATGTGGGGAAAACAGTGAGAGAAAAAGTATTACATTCCTTTCAGACTGAGCTCTATTTTGGTTTTACATACATTTTTCAGTGATGTTRTTTCTCATTTTTGCAAAGGTAATTTTTGTTGTTCTGTTAAATATTTAACAAAAATGTGCAGGTGGTACATGGGGGAGTTTCTTGTTGTGTGGGCGGAGTTTGGCAAAACCGTGATTGTTTGAATTGACTTGTTTTGTGGAGAAACTTTAAAGAGAAAGTAATGTAATAGTAAAATTATTGTGAACATGTAAATATAATTTACTGACTTCAAATTTTGGTGTGATTAGCACCTTCCTGTCTCGAATATTAATGCATATTCATATTTTGGCATCTTAGGCTGTTTCAACTGAGCTGAATTATTACACGTCCTTCCACGTGTAAGGCATTTAAATTTCGTCCAGCTAGCACCTTCCTGTCTCAAGTTATGACTAAAATAAATATCTATCTTTAAAAATAGGTGCTGGCCATTTTTGACCGAGCTACACATCTGCCCAGCTGCCCTTGGCTCCTTCAAACACTATAGTCAATCGAACCAATCACGTCTTTAGCTAATTACGTCCAGAAAAGTCGAACAGACCAATCATCATTTTGGACAAGCTCCTCCCACAAAACATGAAACTCCCACTTAGTGTCTGGGGTTCTAAAAATATAGAAAAAAAATAATGTATAGTATTTACTGTATGAATGAATGCACTGCAATGATGAACGATCTTGATTATAGTGAACAGAATAGATACACTACTCAATCTGTCWTCTCACTAATTTTTATTCATTAGATTTTGTCCTCATGGAAGTTTAGAGGATTAAACACAATCAGCCTGGAGATAAAATTATTATCAGAATGACGTCCAGACCTACAGTAATGTCCTGGAATGCCTCATGGTATTTAATGTTTCCCCCTTTTCTTTCCCAATAAAATCTGTTTTGCTTCTACAAAGCAGTGACAGAATGTTGTGTGAATTAAAAAATACACTCACTCCTCCTCTTTCTTTCCAAAGTCCCTTTAAGTTCCACATGGCAGAGCAACAAAACAGCCTTATTTTTGTCTCAACATAAAGTCCAAAATAAGGACAGAGGAAAATTTTATTTGTGACATTTTATGTTTTTATATTTTGTTTTTTTCCCTGTAACAACTCCCTCCTGTTACTGGAACTGCTCTATCATCAAAAAGGGGTTGTCAGACCCAGCAGTTGTAAACATTTACTTCAATTGAGTATAGACACAGTGATATACATGAGTTTCTATCTAAGCAAGTTCCAACCAGGTGTTGGCTGGACTCAATGAGGATGAAGCCATGTTGATCCAAAATCAAGTTTTTGTTGAACATCAAACAGTTCTTGGCAATGGTAAACCCAGTGAAAAGTGCAAAAGGTGCAAAAACAGCATAAACCTGACATTGTGATGGTTAGACTCATGCTGACATGAATAGTATTTTATAAGGAAGGAAGGAAGGAAGGAAGAAAGAAAGAAAGAAAGAAAGAAAGAAAGAAAGAAAGAAAGAAAGAAAGAAAGAAAGA
>NW_013952562.1:568969-602757 GCF_001266775.1 Austrofundulus limnaeus | reverse complement strand
ATACCATACCATACCATCCCATCCCATACATACCATACCATCCCATTACATACCATACCATACCATACCATCCCATCCCATACATACCATACCATACCATCCCATCCCATCCCATCCCATCCCATACCATACCATACCATACCATACCATACCATACCATACCATACCATACCAACATTATTTATAAAGCACTTAAACAACCATAGGACCAAAGTGCTGTACAGCCACTGTCAATAAAACACACAACAGTCACAGTGCATAATCAAAGCCTAATCCAAAAATTTTAACTATATAATAATAAAACAAAAAACACATAAAACAAATTAAAACAAACTAAAAAAGAAGCCCTAAAAGTGAATTTAATCAGAAATAAAGATCACAAATTGGGTTTGAAATTACTCCACCCATCAGATGATGATCAGCAGTGACTGTGACAGAAATACTGCAGAGAATAAAAGCAGCTAAAAATCTCACTTGTTTACATATTGATCCATCAGGGACCCACTTGTGAGGGTTTAATTACACAACAGTCATTCRATAGCACCAGAAAATGTGATATTGAGAACAATTCTGCTCACACCTCTCAGGTCTCTGCAGTTATGTTTTTCTCACAACGTGAGAAAGCTTGGAGGATTCTCAACCTAATCGCTGAGAGAGATTCATTGATTTATCAGAAAATAATAGTCCAAGGAGAAATGAAAACCCAAATGTGAGAAAAACAGTTGCAGTTGAAAGTTACCAACCATTTAATTTGAAGCTTTTATTGACTTATTTGAATCATTCTTTGTTCAAAGTGGAATAATTACACTACAAACAACCTATTTTTTAAACCTAGAACTGGATGCAAACATTTAAACTTATTATGAATTTGATGCACTAATGCCACAGCATGATGCTACCACTACCATGCTTGACAGTTGGTTTGAAGGACTCAACTTGACTCCCCAAAACTTAGTTCTTATTATTTTGGCCACAAAACCTTAATATCTTAGATCAGAAAAGTTTCAGCAGATGGTGTTTGGCTTCTTTATGTGGGCAGCTGCAAATTTCAGGCAAGATTTTAAAGTGTTGCTTTTGTAGCTGAGGCTTCTTTTATGGTTTGGACCCATTCAGTCTGCAGAAATACAAAACTGGTCACACTGTGGTCAGTGACACTTGTGTTTGAGTCTTTTCCCGTTTACAGCCGGTTCTCAAACGCTAAAAATTCCAGGTGCAGAATGTATGGTTGTTAAAGCAAAGCCTTTGTGTAGGATGTTTCTTTGTTTCCCAGAAGTCCAAATAACATCAAGTCAAATGTTAGATGTAGAAATCATAAAAGATTAAAAGAGAACATTCTTTTTTTCTGTAGTCTTTTTTCCTCAATAGATTTCTGACTTATTCCATCCACACAAGAGACATCTGACACCCCCAACTCACAGACACACACACGTATATTTGTTCTTCTATCCTCATGGGGATTTTGCATTGACTTCCATTCATTTACCAGTAATCTATAGCCTAAACCTGACCCCTTACCCCAAACCCTAAACCTAACTTCACAGGTACATACCTGACCCTAATCACACCTAATCCTAAGCACTGACCCAACCGTATTTTCCCCAATGAGGACTGGGCTTTTGTCCCCATAAAGGGCATCATCCTCATGTGCATCCTCACGCGCAAACACACACACACACACGTTTGTTCTTGAACCCCGTGGGGACCTTCCACTGACTTCCATTCATTTTTTTAGACTTTATATCCTAACCCTGACCATTTACCCTAAAATTAACCTCACTGGTACCTACCTGACCCTAAAACTAACCTAAACCTAACCCCACAAGCTCTCTAATTTGTATTTGGACCCGTGGGGACCTGGCATTGGTCCCCACAATTCACTTTGGTCCCCACAAGGCTGCTTTTTTGGGGAAAATTGTCCCCACGTTGTAGGAAAAACCCGTACACACACACACACACACACACACACACACACACACACACACACACACACACACACACACACACACACACACACACACACACACACACACACACACACACACACACACACACACACTTTGCTTGCCTGCAGAGGATTTGCTCTCTGTCCCTCCAAAAGTCTGAAGGGTGTCATTCTCTGGTTCTCAAGTTTTTTCAGGAAAATTAAGCACTAAATGTCCCTCTTGTCCACACTCAAAACATTTTTCAGTCGTTGCAAAAAAAAACCCCATCAACTTTAAATTTCATGACTATATTCATCTCCTTCTGTCATTTACCAAAACCATGTGCATCTCCTAAAAGACCTACATGTTGCAGATTGGCTGATGTACAACTTAAGGAAATTATTTTTCTTAGCCGATACAATCTAATTAGGGCTGCAGGGTAGTTATGGTGGAGCTGTTGCTGCACAGAAAAAAAGTTGCCCGACTGAATTGCTGCCAGAGATCTTTCTGGGTAGAGTTAGCTTGCTGTCTCCGTGCATGCGTAGTTTTACTCTGGGTACTCTGGTTTACTCCCACAGACCAAAAACATGGATGTTAGGTTAATTGGTAACTCCAAATAGTCCCTGTAGTTGTGTCAGATTGTATCCATCTATCATCTTTTATCTGCTTCTTCTTTTCGGGCTCATGGGGGTCACTGGTGCTCGTTTCCAGCAGTCTGTGTGTGAGGTGCAGGGTAYACCCTGGTTCGTCACAGGKCCACAAAGAGACATGGGTGTAATTTGCGGSGGTGTTAGGGAGGTTTTGACCCTCAAAATAATTTGATCCAGTCAATATAACTCCTCAATAAAATGTTATAGTTTGCTCTAACACAAAAGCAATTAACTGGTCAAGTACACATCTGCAACTCTCTTGTTTTTAGGTAACTTTGACTTGATTAAAAAATTATGTCATGTATATGTACGTTAATTGCTAAAAATTACATCCAGAGTTTTAGTTTACTTTTGTCACATTATGGCTGTATTTGTTGAATCCTTGTAATTTTTCCTAGCCAAATTGTAAAGTAAATACATATTATTGGAAAATTGAGAAAATTAGGTATGTTGTAAAAATGTATGCCCTAAAATGTATGTCCTAAATATATTAAATATTTGTTACTATTGGAAAAAATTGGGAAAAAGTAACCTTTTTCTTTATTGTTGAACTGACGTGGAAAAGAAAAGGTGCAGTGTAATTACAAAGAAATTGGGAAAGTTAAGTAAATCACAGTAAAAACATTATTTTAACCCCAAATGTCTTGAATCGTTTTACAAAAGTAAATGATTCGATAAATAAGTAAATAGACAGAGAGCATAATCCCTTCAGTGATAGACCTGAAGTTACACCCCTGCATAGAGACAACAGAGACAAACCTTTCACACTCACTGTGACGTCATCACTAATAAACTGCCAAGTTTGACAGAACAGTCTTTTTAGCTGGATTCAAAAACGGAAACAGAAGCGTGGGCATTTCTCCAAACTACACCTTAATCGACAACAGTGTTAACTTTATCAACAGAATCTAGGAACAATACAACAACATTGTTCATCCTGGATGCTGCTTTCATGCTTTCACACCCTCACACTACTAAATATCACTCTTCAAACAAACAATCCATTCCCACCGGTATTTTAATACCATGTCGTCGGGACTCCTAAAACCTTCAGACCCATAGTTTCTGCTGGCCAACTCGCCCGCAGAACCTGGAGTGCTTATAGACAATTGTGCCAAAAGGAAAATAAAATGTGAATCACAGCTTAAAGGAGAGAGAAGCAGCAACTCGAACCTTTTTTTAAAACTTACTTTTACTTTCCTCTTCACATGTGCAACAGACACTCATGCGTGCATACAAGAAAGAAAAAAAAAGACGGCATCTAACACATAAAGCCAGCTGTGTCTTCTCACTTTAGAAGTGTGTTCAATTAGACCATCAAGCCATGCACTGATTACTCTGAAGGCCTAAAGCTATGATGGGTAAATACTTACTCAGCAGGTCAGTTTGAAATATATTCTGCTTTTACTAATTGGAAAATTGCACGTTGTTTGTTTCTTTAATGCAGGCTGGTCATTTAATGACAGTCCAATAGTTGAAAGCAAAGGCACGGCCAAGCTGAGAGGTCTGAGTGTGGGTCAGCTGCTGGCTGCATTAGCAGGGGGGTGATAATATATGGGATCTAATTTTACGCAGGAGGTCCGGTGATAGTGAAGTGGAGAAGGGTTGATTGAGATAAAAGACTCTGCCTTGCCTTTGAGGGCTGGCTGATTATGATTGGTAGAAGATCAGAGAAAGCGACAGAAAATAAAACAGATGGATGGAAGCGTATAGGAGTACATAAACTGGCCTGCCTGGGTAGCTGCGCAGGCATGAGATGGATGGTGTGTGGGCACAAATCTAGCTCAGTGGTCACCCTTTTTAAATAAAGTAGCTTTCCGCTGCAGGATCTCAGGAAGAGATAAAAAGACAATTCCAGCGGAGAAGGAGATGTGTGATCAGCCAGGTGTTTTACTGCCGATAAACTATTTTCATGACCAAATGTTAAAAATGTTCACACAGCCACAGGCTGCAAATGTATCCTGCACCGTTCCCTGACACATCAAGCACAGGGCTTTTCCCACAATTACTTAATAATATTTTGATTTTTTTATGTTTTTTTGCCATTGAAAATGTAATTACACCCCTTAAAATGGCTTGTCATTTTCTAATCCCCTCCAGTGTGCCTACTGCTGTTGTACGGGTTTTAGAAAAGCACTGAATCAACAAAGTAGCTTGAAATCACAGAGTTAACCTTATTCCTAACCTCGGCATACACTAAATGCTGGTCCTGACTCRCAGAGAACATGCTAACTGAATTTTACCTTTTCATCTCCGACTGGAGGCTTTTTTTTTTATAACATCTAAAAAAAAAATAAAAAAATTACACTGCAAAATCCACCATAATGCAAAAATGAATAAACACAATAAAAATTTAGATACAAAAATAAACATGTTTTCAAAGCCACCACTTTCTGGTTTTTGTAAATTCTGCAAAGCGTAAAAACAAACTTAGCTTCTTTCATGAGTGGCTTATTTTTAATACTAAAGTGGCAATCATCACCTCAAAATTAAGAACCCTGACAACATAAATCTGTGTTGTCCAAAAATAAAGTTCCACTTCATTTTAAATGACATTTGAAAGGTTTCATTACTGTATACCATTTGAAGGAATAATTTGCAACAGAAATTGTTGCTTTGACAATAAATATAAACAAACAATTAGATCAAAAACGTTCTTTAGTTAAATTAGGAAAAAAGTCGATTTTTGTGTTTGTTGTATTTGAAACTCAAAGTCACCTCAAAGTCAAACTTTTATCATCAGATTTGCTGTAAGGAATACTTCTAACTTAAACGTCATGATTATTTTTATAAGCTATTTTATACTGTTGAATACTGTAACCTAAAGTTGCAATACACATGTGTTAAAGCAAAAAAAATCTTTTGACTGAAACATTTTTCATAACCACTGCTGCCCACAACCACACATACAAGTACTTTATACTCCTAATGCTATCCTGTGTATTTTGACTAAGGGCGTGTACACATCCTCCTAACATTATAAACTGTGTACAAGTCCTTAGTAAAAGTACACTGWGTTTTGTTTTGTTTTTTCCCAATTAAACATTATACAAATAACCTGAACCATTTGGACCAAAGAGATTAGTAAGGAAGAGGTTGACTTTGAACAGCTTTTCTGTAGTTTACATTTATGTCATTTTAGTTTTTTAATAAAAAATAAGAACATTTTTGGTAAGTCTTGTGTCAGCTGTAGTCATACAGATATAATATTTGTATTTGATGGTTAAATATTTAACTATCTCCATAACGTTTCAGAGCAAGCAAACATTATTTATACTGCATTATCTACAAGAACAAGTATTATTATATTTTACCTTTTAAATTTGTTGAATCGTAAATTTAACTTTACAATTGATTTAAAATCAATTTTTAGATTAAATTCAGTTAAAAATGATAATAATCAGGAGGGCTCATTGGAAGGCCGGATGGAATCACTTGTGTGCTGGATGTGAATACAGCTTGAGCTTGATGGAGCTCTTTGAAATGATCAGATATACCAGAAGGTTTTGGATAAACTAGCCACCCATGGTTACATGCATACTAGTAGTGACAAATTAAAAAAAGAATAAAAWTTAAAAAATCTTTGACTACCGTACAATAAAAGCACAACTGGTGAAGCTGCCCACACTGCCAAAGAGACACACCCACACTTGAGAAGAACTCAACATGAAGTGATAATACAGAGACTTGACAATGGGGAAGGAGATTTGGAGAACATGGCAAACACATATACATTTATGTATATCAGGTGCATTTTACATCCCAGCACCCTCACATTTCAATGTAATCATYTTGTTCAACCCACTAAATAAAAGCTGAGAGTCTTAACCTTAACTGCATCTAAAATCTTTTGTTCAAAATGTTTTGTAATAATGTACAGAACCAAGATTTGGAAAATGTTGTCTTTGTCCAAATAGATATGAACTTAACTGTAAAAATTATGCAGAAACTCTTGTAATTATACTTTAATGCAATTCCTACATTGAAAGCACAGGCAGACAGTCTTTGGTGTGCATTGAGACTGGGATGTATCCACATGTCCATTTGTGTCCTGGAAGTGCCAGATTTTGAGTTGACTGCATAGTTTTGACATGCAAAACACACCCATGTCTTACATGTGGGTAAATAAAACATTTTATTATTCAAGTTTTGGTGTACTCTTCATTGCAATTTAAAACTGCAGGGAATTTAGATRAAATACCAAKTTCACTGTGCCACCTTCTACAATCCGTACCTCTGCCTTTCCCCTTGAAGAAAAAGAGGTTATAGACACGTCCCTGCTGATGTGATGGACTGTCAGGCGATGGTGCACAATCTGCATAGCTTGCAGCACTGCCCTTGTTAGCTCTATCTAATGCCTACATTTCCCTTTTGGAGTAATTTTCCTTCGATCAGATCAGCGTCTGTGTCCTGTGAACAAACAGGGGTCATAACAGAATGCTTGGATTCCTACTTACATACACATGATTATGAATGCATAAATTATTCATTCATCATGCGCTTTGCATTAGTACATGCTGGTGTGTCATGCATTTATGAATTTACATGCACTTACAGTAAATACATGCAAATACATAAATGCATGACACACTAGCATGAACTAATGCAAAGCATACAGAAGTATGAAGTTTTACATGATTAAGCAGCAACATACTTTTTTAAAAACAAAATGGGCTGCCAAGTGGTGATCAATGGTGGATTATTTTGTGATTTATTACAGTACAAATTAAAAATCTTTAGTTTCCTCAGGAATAGGGATTTTGAACAGCTGACACAATGTGAACACTGGCACTCACAGTCCTTTTATCATTTCCTCGCAGGAAATAGATTCACATGTTTTGTGGGCGCCAGGTTGTTGCTCAGTTGTGCTTCTGTTTGGATTAACCCCGAGGTCTGAGTCAGGGCAAGCTGCCAATTTACACGCTTGCTTGTGAAGTCCCGGACAGCATCCCCGTTCTAATCACAGTCCCTCGATTAGCCAATAAAATATAGACTGACCTTTATATCAAACTACAAACAACAACTTATTCAGGTCAAGTCCCTTTAAAGGCACCTGCACTGTGTTGAATTAAAAGCAGTGACAGAATGATGAACAACATACATAAGCAAACAGGCCCACACTCGGCTCACAACTCTGTGCTCCTTGCCCGTTAAAAGAGGCAAACTGCCTGCATAGAGATGGAAATAGAGTGGATGCAATACAAACACACACACAATAGAAGCCCTGGAAATCATCACCTTGATAATAGTGTTAGCTTTGCATGTGGGATTTTAATAATTTACAAACCCAGCAGAGCACCTGAGCYCCTTTAAACAGACCTAAATGAGCCTCTCTAATTGGAGTAATTTAGCTGACCAATGTAGCTTCTGCCAGCCAATAGCCCTGAAGGAGCAAAGAGGAAGAAGATGCAGTGGGTTGGGAAGACAGGCTGATACTGTCTGACTACTAAAGAGCTGATTCCCATCGTGTTTAACTGCTCCCACTATCTTATCATAAATAGATGGATGGGTAGATATTGTGTCATATTGTATTTTAAATCTAATTTTACCTGCAAACAAAAACTTTGCTAAACTCCAGACAGGTATCTTTCTCCTGGGTTAAGAACACATTACAAAATAAAAAGGCAAGGAGTGTTTGCCTCAGTTGACCTTGACTTGATGCAGACTATGAAGATATATAGAACTGAATAACATCTCATATGAAAATACAAAATAAATAACCTTGTTTCTCTGTTACCTAAACACAGGTGTAGGAAATAGTGTTTGATATCAGTGATACTGAATAAATTAACACATTCTAACTCCCGACTCGTCAACATRTTGATGCTTTYCCAAAGTTCCCTCTGCGTCTTATTTTGGCGCGACAGGTGACCCCCTCGCGTCAGTCTTTGCTGCCCGCGGCTTTTCCGGGTTGCACCACCAGGGGTCTTTGGGTTGGGGGTCTGAGRTTAACATGAGGGATCAGGATTAATGGTTAAGTTTAGGTACTGGGATCAGGGATAGGATGTCTATGGCGAATATTAGGTAAATTTAGGCTTTGGAACACGTAGTTGACGTGATTTTCCTGCATTTTCTAAAAATGGTTAATTTTAGGTATCAGGGTTAATGGTTAATTTTAGGTAGTAGGGTCAGGGACAGGATGTCTAAAGTGAATAAAGGTAATTTTGGGCTTTGGGATGGTAGTTTTTGTGCATTTTCTATACTTTCTGAAATTATGACAACAGATTCTGCCCCATCTTGTCAAAAACTGACGCAWGGGGCCTACCTGACRCGTCAAAATCGGACGCAGAGGGGACCTTGGAAAAGCGTTAATATGTGACGACTTGGGAGTGAGAATGGGTTGACTAAATACACAACTGGCCTGATATAGCTGTTTCAACGTGTGAAACTTATGATGAAATCAGAATGCAGGTGTCATCAGGAGAGATCCCAAGGTGTAAATGAGCAAAACCTCTTCATCAAGGTTCAGTAAATATGAGATCATTTTTTCATTAACATTTAAATACAATTTTTCATACAGTAGCAAAAAATATATTTTTTTATTGTACTTTATTATTCACCAAAGGGGAAATTAGATCTCTGCATTTTTCCCATCACACATCTGAGCACACATCTGGAGCAGTGGGCTGCCATCTAAGGCACCTGTGAAGGGCCTTGTTCAAGGGCCCATTGGGATAAATGAGAGTTGCCCACATTCACCCACATTTCCGTTGTTGATCTGGGGAGTTGAACTGATTACTTTCCAATCACAATTTACAAAAAACACAGCATTAGCCAACTACAATTATGAAAACTTCATTAAAAGTAATTCAAGAGCCCGACAACACCTTTGCAACAATTTRGAATGAACATTTGTCACACAAATTTAAGACCTGCTTCGGATATTATCATCCATTAAATGGATGTTATTAGCCGTTATCAGTCCCATAGAATGGCTTCATACTGGCTTCAGACTGTCCCGACTGTGCCGCCTACTGGGCTCTCCGTCCCATTGAATGGCTTCAGACTGTCACCTATGAGGCATAAAGCCATTGCGGTTTTTTATGCAATCTGGTTGATATGAGGCATAAAACCACTAAGATTTTTTATGCAATCTGGTTAATATGAGGCAAAAAACCACTAAGGTTAATTTTAGAGAAAATGACATGGGCYACGACAAAGTAGACGGGACTCCGGCGGTAGCAGATTGTTGCATTCCAACGTATATGGAACTGGTAACCCTTATGGGGGCACTGTCGGGAGAGTCTGAAGCCATTCTATGGGACTGATAACCGCTAATAAYGTCCATTTAATGGGCTGATAACATCCGAACAGGTTGAATTTAAGCCACAACACTGCAAGCMTCCACAACTCATCTGAGAAATATCATGGTCATTTTGGAAACTCTTGCAATGATGTCCACAAGCTACTTACTAATGGTGCAGCCCAGTGAGATACTGGCTTATTATATTAATTGTATAATTTTGTAGTTTAAAACAAAAAGCATCTGAGCTGTGACAGTCAATATGAATACATGCACCATTGCAACAACAATTAAAAAACAGAGAGTTTAATAAACGTTCTGCAGCATGTGCTGCATAACATTTTTGGAATAAACTAGATCTTGAAACATCAATACATTTTTGATATATAATTTGGGGCATTAAAATGGTTATTCTTTAGAGTACTCAGTGAAATATATTTTTTCACTATGACTGTTATCTTGGCGATTACATAATCGTTGGAATTTCTAAAACTGGAAAATTGTAGCTTTAAAAGGTATAATAAAAAATCATTGTAGAAAGTAACTGGTTTGTTTATCAGTTGAGTATCTTTAGATTTCCAGTGAAAACCCAATAAACCAAATTTAAGAAGTGTTTTGTTTGCTGGTTGGAACAGTGATGTCAGCAAAGTGGTCACAAGTTTGAGTCTGGTCTTTTTGTTTGATGTTAGGATTTTATCTGGAGACTATTTTCTTCCCACAGTTCAAAGCATGTTTGCCAATGTATGACACTAAACTGACTTTAGGAGAGAGTGTGTAAATTCAGTGTTGTGTATCTCAAGTGTCTCTGTGTTAGCCCTGTGAGGGACAAGTAGACTGTCCAGGGTTTCTCATGTGTCACATGTGGTGACAGCCAGAATTGGTTCAAGGCCCCCTTGTATCTCTGAACAGAMTAAAGAAAGAATAGAAAATGGATACATTTTTGCAATACTTAACAATAACACACAAATGAGTGTTTTAAGGACAATATGAGATATAATGTCTTGCTCAAGGACACTGACGGATGAGGCCAGGGACCAAAAATGCTGATTTCTTGGTTGGAGGACTACCATAACACTGGCTGAGCTATGACCACCTATATGTATGTAACCTTGTAGGGATTGTTTGGACAGAAGCCTCTGCTGTGTTAGCATTTGATAGTTGGTTCCACATTCATGAACCCAGAGCTAAAAAAAGGAGAAAAACAATGTCTCAAGAGATAAAACGTTTGTTTGCCAAGAAACACTGCATGAAAGTAGGAGTATCTGAATGTGTGAAATCCTTGTTCACGGCTTGAAATGCACCATGTCCAGGAAGAAAACTAAGTATGTTCTAATATTTTTTGGGTTAACATGTTTTAGGCTCTGAGAAGTAAAATCAATATCAAGTTGAGTTTTTTTAAAAATCAATGAGTTTGAATTAAAAAATTGTGAGATTGCCCTATACGTCCTTATACTTGCAAAATGGGGAAGACAATCCATAGAACATGGCATGTTTGATAGTGGATCTTCATGACGCTTAAAGAAACTACAAGACCTTCAGCAAAAAGCTAAATGAAAAGGTAACAACTGTTGGAGCAATTCTTCAGAAATGGAAGAAGTATAAAATGACCATTAGTCAGAAAATCGAGAGATCATATTACACGTACATGAGAGGAACTTGGTAATGATTTGAAGGCAGCTGGGACTGAAATGTGACACCCCCACCACCTGCCATTGTGTATGGGTATTTCTTTAAAGGGGACCAATTATGCAAAATTCACTTTTTAAAGCTTTTTTTTTTTTTTACTCAACTTTGGGTATGTACTTCTTAAAAAAAACAGTCCTAGGACCAAAAAAATGCACCCAGGGGCATGTTTACTGTAAGTAAATGTATTTTTAATGTATATTAATGACAAGTTTTATACTTCCGTTATTTTGTGATGTCACAAGCTGTACAACAACCCACCGGAAYGGCGTTCAGCCCCTTACCTAGCAACCCCCGGGTGAGACTCCACCTCCTCAGAATAAAAAGCCGTCACGGTTGGTGTTGAGCAATGCGCAGCTCATTTCACAGCAATTCTCCAATAGGGCRATGGGTAGAGTGTTGGACCAGAGAATGGGAGACCAGGGTTTGAGACTGGCACAGGMACTATTTAATTTTTTTTTCCGTTTGTTATGAACACATTTTCTCATGTACCTCTATTGTTTAGCTTTTTAAAGCCTTGTTAAAGCCCATTTGTTCGAGTTTCTGAGGTATTTTGACTGCTGCTGCTGCTCCCTGCTCTGGTAACATCATGCAGAGTGAGCGCAGAGCAGAGGAGGAGGAGAAAAAAAAGAAGCTGCGACCACGACTCTGCCTCTGGGTCTCATATGGTTGTACAACGGAGCTTCTGCTATTATTAGCCATGCTAACGTAAACGCTGGCTTTGGAGGGCGGAGTTAATGTCAACAGATTTTTGGAGGGCGTTACCAACAGAGCTCATTAACATAAACAGCTCTGCTGAACGGAAGTCAGAGCAGGCAGTTCTAGAAAATGGGAAATTTTATTATCTGAGAATTATTTTGTGCGTTAAATCGAATGAACATGGTCTGGATAGCCCACAGACTTACCATAAAATTTTCATAAAGTCTTCTTTAAGAGAAACCAGGTTTTCACCCAAGGTTGTCTGGTCACACCCTATTGGTTAAAAATAAAATGAGGAAGAATGTCCTCTTTCTATGAGAGGCTCTCCAACATGACATTACTACAACATGGGTGGAATATGCCTAAACACCTAAAAAGTTAGGGACACCAAGAAATGTCTAGAAACCATGTACTATCCAGTGGGATGATGTTACAAACTGGCTCAGCCAGGAAAAGGGTAGGTAACAGTTAAACCAGATGGAAATTGGTTTAAAGATGAAAAGTGGTTTATTGTGGCCAGTTACCAAAATAAACAAACACAATTCAGAAGTACAAATTACCAAGGAGTTGTTTGCAACTTTTAGCAAGGTAAATGACAATGCATTCCAACTATATTTAAGTAGTGTTGACAAGCTTAAGAAAACCAAAATACACTACTTTAAACAGTGAACCAAAGTCACTGGAACGTTAAATAAAATAGTTATATTAAACAAAATGTCTTGGCAAAGCTTTGACCCTTAAGACYAAGGAAACTATACAAACAACAAAGCCAAGACCTCAAGTCTGCCCTAAAAATAAACTCACACAGTTTGTTCAATTAAGAACACAAACAATTTCAAATTGACCCTCTGGTTACAAAACTAGACTTGGCAGAACCAACAAAGCCAAGATCAAACATTCACAAAAAACCACAGACAAAATGGCGAGCTGCTCAGTCTAACCACAGCCGCCTTGATTGACAGAGAAGCAGAGCTTGTATAGAGGGGTTTCTTCTATAATTGGAGGAGCAGAAGTAAAATGATCCAATCCAATTGTAGGGGAGGTCCACCAGAAGGAGCCAGGAGAGACCAGCTAATCCCAGAGTTGTCACAGCATAGACCTGCAAATAATACACCTGAAGCAGCACAGTACAAAACAAATTGCCTCAGGCCATAACAGACGGCTTTGTACTAACACAAAATCCCAGACTTATGAGTCAACTGGAAGAACATTTTCAGTAAATGTACCCTTCCAAAGTCMTTTCAGGTGTGGTGTAGTCTGAATCTCAGTAGGAGTGGAGAGGGAAAAAAATTCAAGTGACTGAGAATAATACATTGTATAAGTTAGACACAGAACTCAGATGGAGGACAACATCATGCAGTGGTCACTAATAAATATTTGAGATACTGGTAATCTAACAAACTAGGATGCAACCTAAAGTGAAGTATTAAGACGATAGAGAAACCTTCAAAGACTTCATTCAAGTCAAAAAAGGGGAGAACATTCAGCTCCGTGTGTACTAGTTTTAAAGGCATCATGGAGCGGGCTCCGTCTGTGCAAACGCTAACGGCACATTTCTTTGCATCCAGAAACAACAGCAGGACCTTCTGGGCTGATACCAAACAGAGGTGGCACTGGTCAAAAGGATGGCCCAGCACAGAAGAGCAACATCATTAGGCCAAGACTCTGCAGTTTGTACTCATCTGCTGGCCAGCGAGCACTTTCTCAGGGATGAAGGTGGTCTCATCTTTGATAGGGAGGAATGTTAATTTGAGAGAGGTGTAAAGGAAGCCGTTTTTGCAAAGAGAAATCGCCCATTGTTTAACAGGGGTGGATGCCTCCATGTCCAACTGTCCCCCTTTTACAATGTTGTTATTGCAAGTATGACTTGGCCCTCTGTGAACAACAAGTGGCCATCAGGGCATTAGTGATTGGTCATTAGGCAGATGGTCCTCTTTTGCATGTGAATAACCGGTGTTGATTGTCACCGGTCAACTTATTGATCCACTATGTGAAGGTACTGCTTATAAGACTAACTTTGTCTGCTRCTMCTCAGACTGAAAAAGTCTTTTGGATAAAATACGAAAAATATCTACAAAGAAGGACCCTCCCAGATGACCAGACTCAACCTTGTTGGATAATAGAGAACAACAACAAGCTATTTTTGTGTAGTGCTGGGCTGACCCCTCAACTATCTTGTGATCATCCTTGCCTCATGARGTACGATCATAGAAGCTACAAATCGAGGGCCATTAATGATTATTTTATATTCCTTCCATTTCCAAATGACATCAACAATTATTACCTTGTTATTAAGATTCTTAAAGATGGTCTTGTAGTCTCTTCGAATATTGTGCAGATCCAATAGCTTGTCCTTGATGTCCTTTGACAAATTTTGGTAATGAAAGAAACCAATTCTGTGGAGAGGTGAGCTTTAAACATTTTGACTTTAGATCAACAGTGTCTGAAATTAATCGAATAAAACCTTAGAKCGATTGTAATCTGTGTATCATACTGTACTGGCCATTTGTCTTGACTGTCTAGAATACATATTTATACATATATTGCATGAAGTGTCTGAGCGATCTGAGTTCTTTTTTACTGGCATTTTTTATGACTATTTGGAAAAATTACATATTTGCATAAAACACGTATCAAATGATATACAAAATTTATTTTTAATTTGTTAGAGCCTGAAAACGAAAGCCTGAGTTAACAAAGATCATAAACACTGTTGTAGTACCCAGCTCTCTCCAGTCACATGCTTTGTTGAAATAGCCTAAACAAAGAAAAACCAGTTATGTTGAACTTTCTTCATTCTCAGCACAAGGAATATGATAATTGTGCTTCGTCGTGTCCCCCTCTGGCATCAAGTGGAAGCCTCTGCCAAGTATTTACAGAGCTGGTGAATAATGAATAGCAGCTGAGACCTGACCTCACACATCAGAGACTGTTTYTGTAATCAAGCACAAGAAAATGGGAACAGAAGGGAGACAGARAGAAAGAGAAAACTGCCTAATCGGAGGCAGTTTTCATCACACTGACAAAGCTTGTGATTTGCTTTGATGTCTTGATAAAAATGTAGAATGTACTCAGAGAGCAGACCGAGAAAGCTGCCTTTTCCTCTGGTTTTGAAGTGCAATACTGAAGATTCAGAAACCTCAGAGATTAATATCTCAAATGCAAAACAGAAAAAAATGATGGCTGACACCTCAGTATAACTGTAGTGAGGTAGAAATTAAGCTGCATCCTGTCCTTCAAGATAACCTCATGTAAAGGCTGTCCTTGTTACATGAAATTGTCTTGTCTGCTGTGACATGTGACTTGGACACAATATTGGGACAGTGGGATATATTACACTTTATTTTTTGCCTTCAACTGTTTATAAAGTAACAGAAAAACTGATTTTCTCTCTCAACTCTAGGGTTTTACACATCAACACATAATAAAATAAAAATTGTTTTTTATCAGGTTGTAAAATTATTTAATTTTAATAAAATACATTGTACAACTGATTTATGTCATTTTTTCTTAAGCATAAACAAAGCCAAAACAGAAAAGCTGTGTGAAAAACTAATTGTAATTAGTTAATTAATTAAACAAATGTAATTCAGCAGCTTGTTTTTCAGGAGTCATTTTCTAAATGACTTCATCAGTCTTTCGCATGGTTGTGGGGGACTTATGGCCCACTCTTCTTCACAGCATTGTTTTAGTTCATTGAGCTTTGCAGGCATTTTTATTGCAACACATTGACTCATTTGTTTTTAAAACATTCTGCTGTTTGTGGRATCTTTGTCATGTTCTATCATGACCCACTTTTAGCCAAGCTTTAGCTGTCAAAAAGATGACCTCACATTTGACTAAAATTCCTTCACAAACTCCTCGCTACATGAAGTTCGTAAAGTGAGGAGCTTGTGGCTGACTGAATGACTGCAAGGCTTCTAGACCCTGTGACTGCTAAACAAGCCCATATCATCACCATGTCACCACCATGCTTCACAGTTGATATAAGGTGTTTGTACTAATACACTACATTTGATTTTCTGCAAATGAGACCTGTAAAGCTTAAGATAGAGATCTTGGATGTTTTTGTAATTTCTCCCAGCATTGCACAGTCTGACCTGGGGGTGATAATGCTGGTGTTACACTACAGATAACATTGAAATTTTATTTATTTATTTATTTATTTATTTATTTATTTATTTATTTATTTATTTATTTATTCATGGTCTACTTGGATTCAACAACAATTTTGACAATTATGGATTCAAATAGTTTTGAAATGGTTTTATAACTGTTTCCAGTTGCATTGGCAGCACCAGCTGCTTCTGTAGGATTATTCCTGATGGCTTTTCTTCTTGGCATTGTGTTAACACACAGCTCTATCCAGAGCAACAAATGGCCAAAAACTCCTGCTTTTACAGAGCTGCTCACGCTGATGATGATGATCAGTTAATCAATGCATTTATTCAGTAGCATCTGCTGCTACTGAACCTCTTAAATCTTGTGGCAGCAGCAGGGGTGGATTTTGTTCTTTTTTTTTACACACCCTCTGTTGCTCTTGCAGTGTTCAAGTGAATAAAAATAAAAACAATGCCTTGTAAAGTTTTCAGGTCTGGATTCACTTTTCAATTACACTTTTTCCCCAATAAACCTGAACATTTACTCAAAGCAATCTCAAGTTCATATATTTTATAGAAACAGCACCAGTGAGACTCCTTTTACACACCTCAGAATATACACACCGACCAACAGCTTTGGAACCCTCTGCAGAAAAACAGATATTTTGGTGAGTGAAACAGTGAAAATAAAGCCTAACAGCTTTTTAAATAGGACTTGACTTTTATTTTTTTGTTTAGTAAAAATCAATGATTTTCTCCTGCTGTAAAATAACTAAGTGAAATCCAGTTAAACAATTTGTGGCTGATTTATTAAGAGCTCAAAAAAGGGGTGCTAAACTGAGGTGCATGTGCTATTAGTGCACATGGTGATCTGGTAGGAGTACATGCTTAAATTATAACAGCATGGACTGCCTATTAAAATGAGGATTTTGTGTGTGCTACTGGCTGTTTCCATAGAGAAAACCAGTTTCCATGGTGGAGGAAGAAAATGATCCAGATGCAAGAAAATGCAGTGCCTCAGTTAGTTTTATAGGACAGGGGTCAGCTCACCGATGCTGGATCAAGTTCATTCGTATTTTCAAAATAATTCACCAAATTCAGACTAATTTATTTCAAAATTCTACATATATTAATTTATGTATTGGCAAATAATACATATATGCTGTCAAAACTGATCATTTATGGCTACACATAATATAAACAAGACCTCAAGACCTCCTGTGGGTAATTCAGATCACAACCTTGTTTATCTCTGCTCAGAATATAAACCACTTGTTCAGAGACAACCTGTAACTACAAGGACTGTGAGAAAGTGGTCACAGGAAGCTGAAGAAGCCCTACAGGGATGTTTTGAAGCTACAAATTGGATTGCTCTTTGCCAGCCACATGGAGATGACATAAATGCCATGACTGAGAGTGTGACTGACTATATAAACTTMTGTGTGGACAACACCATCCCCAGCAGAACAGTGAGATGCTTCCYTAATAACAAACCCTGGATCACCAGTGAGCTAAAGGAACTTTTAAACAAGAAAAAAAGAGCCTTTAGGGATCGAGACAGGGAGTTTTTGAGGAGTATACAGAAGCAGCTCAAAGTCAAGATCAAATACTGCAAGGAGGTTTATAGAAGGAAGCTGGAGAGTAAACTGAAAAGGAACAATATCAGAGATGTGTGGTCAGGGATGAAGAAGATCACAGGTTTGATGCAAAAGGAGAATTGGATGGATGGAAGTCTGGACAGAGCAAATGAGCTGAACACATTCTTCAACAGGTTCAGCTCAGGAACAAGCTCATCTTCCTCCTCTCCTGCCCCCAGCCAAACAGACATCTCACCCTCCTTTGGCCCACAGCTTTCCTGTCAAACCTCAGATGTTTTATCTTCAACCTCAGTCATGGACTTTTCTTCTACATCCACAAGTTTGTCTTCAACTAAATCAGGAGATGCTGCTGCTCCCTTTCCCTCCCCCTCCCACTTTTCTGTGTCTAGAAGTCAGGTGAAAAGGCAGCTAGAGAGACTGAACCAGAACAAGGCTGCAGGTCCAGATGGTGTTAGCCCCAGAGTCCTGAAGGCCTGTGCAGACCAGCTCTGTGGGATTCTGCAACACTCTTCAACCTTAGCTTGACCCAGGAGAAGGCGCCAGTGTTGTGGAAGACATCCTGTCTGGTTCCAGTACCAAAGAAAACTCACCCATCAGCCCTCAATGACTATAGACCTGTTGCCCTGACATCCCACATCATGAAGGTCCTAGAGAGACTCCTGTTGACCCACCTGAGAAAGCAAACAAGCACACATCAGGACCCCCTGCAGTTTGCTTATCGTCGTGGAGTTGGAGTTGACGACGCCATCATACACCTGCTTCAACAAACCCACTGTCATCTGGACAAAGCAGGTAGCACTGTGAGGATCATGTTCTTTGATTTCTCCAGTGCTTTTGACACAATTCAGCCTGAGTTGCTTTGTCTGAAACTCCAGAAGACTCCGGTGGAGGCCTCAACAATCRCCTGGATCAAAGAMTACCTGACAAACAGACCACAGTTTGTGAGACTGAAGGACTKTGTGTCTAACCAKGTGKTCAGCARCACAGGAGCACCACAGGGAACTGTACTCTCACCATTCCTGTTCACACTGTACACTTCAGACTTCCAGCACAAGTCAGACTGCTGTCATCTACAGAAA
Source organism: Austrofundulus limnaeus (assembly GCF_001266775.1). Taxonomy (NCBI): domain Eukaryota; kingdom Metazoa; phylum Chordata; class Actinopteri; order Cyprinodontiformes; family Rivulidae; genus Austrofundulus; species Austrofundulus limnaeus. The sequence goes on along the minus strand of NW_013952562.1, from coordinate 583,783 downwards.
TACTCAGATGACTCTGCAGTTGTTGGGTGTATCAAAGATGGACAGGAAGCTGAGTACAGAGAGCTGGTGGACCACTTTGTGACATGGTGTGGGAACAATCATCTCATCTTGAATGTGAACAAAACAWTGGAGATGATTGTAGATTTCAGGAGAAATAGTGCTAGATCAAACCCTGTTTCCATCATGGGAGAAGAAGTGGAGGTGGTTGAGGAATATAAATACCTCGGTGTTCATCTGGACAACAGACTGGACTGGAGACTCAACAGTGAAGCAGTCTACAAGAAAGGACAGAGCAGATTGTACTTCTTAAAGAAGCTGAGATCCTTCAATGTCTGCAGCAAGATGCTGCAGATCTTCTACAAGTCTGTTGTTGAGATTGTCATCTCTTCTGCCATCATCTGTTGGGGTAGCAGCATCAGAGCCAGGGACCTAAAAAGGCTCAACAACCTGATAAAGAAGGCTGGTTCTGTTCTGGGCACGACTGTGGAATCTCTGGAGATGATGGTGCAAAGAAGGATTTTACATCAAATCAAGAACATTGTGGACAACCCTGACCATCCTGTTCATCAGACAGTCATAGAAAGACAAAGTGTCTTCAGTCGGAGGCTTCTTCAACTTTGCTGTAATACAGACCGCTACAGAAGATCTTTCCTGCCCACAGCCATCAGCATCTAAAGTAAGTTTTTAGTTTAATGAGTTACAACAACACCTAATTTCCCTCTGGGATCAATAAAGTATTTTTGAAGTGAATTGAATTGAACAAAACATGAGAATTTTATATTAAAACCAAAATTTCAAAAAGACAAACACGATGCAGTTTCATGTTGTTTCAAGTCTGTCCATGGATCTATAAAGAATCATGCATGTCATATTGTCTGTAATTTACACAGACTTTCCCTCATTTTGCAGGTATACAGATGTATAGAGCAATCCCACAGATTTTATTCAAGTTTTACAGATTTTTTTCAAAAACTCAGTTTCAAATTTATTTAACATGTCAGAGCTAGGATGTTAATTAAAAAAAAAACAATAAATAACATCAAATAACCATCTTCCAACCTACTTTGCCACCATAAATAAGTTATCCCATCCTCACATCCTCCTGCTTCTGCTGTTGCTGTCAGCTSCGCAACTAACAGTCCACCTGCACCCCCCACCCCACCCACCACATGTGATTAATATGGATTTTTGTTAAAATTACAGATTCTTGAGGCTCAGTATACAGGTACTGTAAGAGGGGTTGACATGTGTGTAGAGCAGTGTTATTTCTCTCTATGAGTCTGTTATCCACATAATGAACTATTTTAGTCCGACTCCAGCCTTTTTCACAAGCTTGTGTCACAAATCTCGCATTTCGCAAGCATGCTTCTCTGAGCACCTCCAGGCTTTGCACCGAAGCGGATGCAGTGTAAATCCAGGTAGGCACAGATGTCTGCAAAGTGCATGGTTATGCGGGGTTGCAAATTGTGTAAATTTGGGGTAAATGAATTATGTCCACTATTTTTCATCATTTGACAGACGCAATCCAGTGGACACACAGTTAAAAAATAAATCATCTTTGTGTGCTTTCAAGTTTGCGTGTCTTTTACACATGCAAACCTTTAGAAAATAAGTCCCGTAATCTGTTCATCATCAAGTCTTGTCATCTCTACTGCTCAGTGAGTTCCAGCTTCCCCTAAACAAGTGTTACCTTCAAATTTCATACTTGATTCCTTAGTGCAAAAAGTAAAGGAGTGCAAAGACGAATTAATGCTCAACCAACTCCTTTTCAGGCCTAAGATGGAATCCTTCAGATAATTCCAGTTTGAATATAAGCTGCTATCAAAGCTTTTCTCTTGGTAATATTGAGATATAGAAAAATAAATAGACTTAAATAAGAGCACTGACTGTCATCTACTCAGTGGCTCCAGTCTGGAGAAATACAGCATCACTGTTTAAATGCTGCTAAGTAATTGAAAATGAGCGCACTCGTTTCAGGAAACTGTTTGGGGGTTTTAGTCCTCCTGCAGACCTCCCCACAGGCTGCCTGGGACCATTCCCAAAAAAGATATCACACACACACACACACACACACACACACACACACACACACACACACACACACACACACACACTGTGAATGGAAAGCTGTACACAAACTATTAAAGCACAAACACATTAGGCATGCGTGCAGAAGAGATGTGAGGATAGAGTGAAGTTGCACAAATACGACTGTTGTTTATCCATGGCAGCTTTCAGTGAGGCTTTATCAGCTAAATAGGTGTAAAACCCTCAATCAACAACAMAAAAGGTCTTCAAAGGAGGGGGAGATATTAGAGGTCAGAGCAGCACAGCCGAGAGTATGAATCTAATAAATATGCATGGGTTCATCAAACGATTATGCATAGTAACTTATCAGCGTGATTAGAGGTTAGGGTGAAGTAATATGTCAAGAGGACTTTTTTCTTTATGGCACAAAGGAATATTAATGATGAAACACTTTGCACATTTTCATATCGCCGCAAAAGTGAGACGAGCCTATAATGTGGCATGCACTGATGGTGTGTGAAGACAGGTCTCATGTTAGAGTTTTATGTTAGTAACAGTAGGAGGGCTTGTTTAAAGAAAAGCAAACAGACAGACCTTGAAAAAGATAAGAGGACAGAACAGACAGAAGGACAAACAGAGGACAGACAGAGCCCACGCGAGCAGAGATGCGGTGACAAACCTGAAGACAGAGTGACAAGACTCCCAGGAAAACATACATGCGTGGAGACAGACAGTAGACAGGCTGCTCTTTTCATGGCTCATTCTGCAAGGGATCAGGGGAGGGGGAAACGGCCTCAGCAGATGGAATATTTATCATGTCTGGCTCTGGATTTGCTACCCAGTCACAGCTGAGAAGCTGTGAGACGGCTAAGACAGATCTGGGCTGCACGACACACACTGAGCGGATTGGGACGTGTTGCAACTCATACTTGCTATGCTTGTGACGGTGATGAAGGCTTTGTCACCAGCTTGTCACTCACCATTTATAGAGTCTAGTCCAACTGGCACCTGGAGACTCCACAAAATGGCCCACTAATGAATACAAGATAGCTGTTAGTGGTTTACAGGCTGWCGGGTACAAGCAGTAGAAGAAACAAGTAGAGTATTTTAGTCCCTTTTTTTGTTTATATAGATACACATCAACATTCCTGTGGGCACTTCTTCCAGTGGCTCATTCTGCCAGTCAGCCAGCCATGGTGTACTGTCTCTGTCAGCTGAAGCGAGACAAATGTTAAAGCTGACGTGTAGTATTGAGACAACAAAATGACCCACTAAGGTAAACAAGTGCAAGCAAAACAAATCACTAATAAAGACTGCAAGTGACAGAAATACGAAATATGAAGGTGCGCGATTGTTGCAGTACAGGAGGTTCTCTTATTGTAAACTGTATGTAAACTTTTAATGAAATCAGATTTTTATTGCTTTAAAAAAACAGTCTTAACAGAAATGTAATAGAAGGAATACATAGCATCCGCTGCCTTTCATGCCAAAGTTTTAATCTAAATCTTATGTTGAAAAAATTAGTTATACACAATTTCAGTGGGGCACCAGTCCGCTAAAGCGCTAATCCRCTAATTGCGGACCTAAATATTTTGTTTGCGCTTTAACGGTCTTACTAATTTTTATAATTCATAAGCGGATTTGTGCTTTCTAAAATTTAAATGCAGTACTGCAAACAACTAATCATCTACCAGTCATCATTATCTTGAACAGCAGAAAGTATGGCTGTCAATGAATCACAACACACATGATCTATCCAACAGCACCCCTCCCAGATAAACACACTTATTGAGAAGGTATACATCCTTGCTGACTGTTGCTTTTGGTCAGGGTTCTCATTTCCCACAATGCTTACGTAGCAGGAAGACAACATTTAGTACTCCCTTTCCCAGCAAAAACAGTAAACGTTTGTAATCCATACTAAAATTTTGTATGTATTGATTTATTTTACTTTACAATCGGAGCAAGTTTAAATGCTGGAGCTCAATACTTGACGTAATTGGTCGAAGCAATCCACCAATGGGGTTAGACAGACATCTAGTGGTCAACTGGAGCAACTTTCGTTTACCGTCACAAATCAAATCCGTCATGTACCCAGAATGCATCACTTCAGTTTTCCAATAAACAGTTTTAAAAWTGCTTTATTGACGCTTCTTTAATGAAAAATCTACAACAAACAAAAGAAAAAGACAAAGAAGCAGCCGAACTAGCAATCCTCAACAACTTTTTAAAGAATCAGCCAAACTAGCAATCCTCAACAACTTTTTTAATTTTTACACCAGGAGCCAAAGTTCTTCAGGAAATCACATCCCTAGCAATTGGCGCTTGTAGGATTAAGTTGTACAAGGGTTCATGCACCGCTAGTTGGTAGTGTTGTACATATATTGTACATGAATTGTTACCAGCTAGTAAGTGTCAAATTGAACTTGCGCTATAAAATTAGCTTCCGCTAGTTTTTCTATGGCATAAGCATTTTTGAAGTTGCGGACCTAAATGTTTTCATAATCGCTTTAGAAATTGCGGAGCTAATCTTTGGGTGAGCGCTGCCTACCACTGCACAATTTTGGTCAAACCTTAAAAATRACCTTATAATAGATAAGATAATGAGATTGTGAATCTCATTATCTTGTACAGTCTATTAGCCTTCAGCATATGTGTTGTGAATGACAACTACTCAGCTACTATGACACCAAATTCTAACTATATACATGCTGTAAATGTAAATTGTATGTAATTAAAGCCATTTTTGCCAAGTTTGCTTCGCCATGTCATTGTGATTGGTTAAACATTCACTGGTGTTTTTGTTTATGCTGAAAAGCGCTCAGACAGCAATGGAAGCATTTTTGCCTTAATTGCTCCACTTCCACTTCTTGTATCCTCAAACAACATGGATCGTTTTGAGAAGCAGTTGTCCAAGGCAGTAAGAAAGTATTTTATGTCCTGATATGACTCCTAGAGACACTTATAAAGATAATCAAGTGGCCAAAAACTCATCGATGGGGATTGCACAGACGTGCATGGTGGAGTGTGGTGCTGTATACGGGACAGATTTGTGACCAAACGGTCACATTAATTGAAGTGGAGACTCCATCAGGAACAAACCCATGCTGTGACATGTACACCAGCAGGAGGAGTTTCCCAGGAGCTCTGTGCCATGTGTTTGGGTGGACTATGGAAGATGTGTRCAAAAACATAACCCAGCGCCATGTGTGTGCATCAAGTCAACTACCAATCGACAATGCTGGGTCGATTACCCTGACCCTAAAACTCTTATCACACCAAAAAAACGGTCTTTCTCTGCAATATGACCAAGCTTTGGTCTTCAAAAGGACTACTGGTTCTGACAAGGTAGGTGTTTATACCCACTGGTGGATAATAATGGAGTACATTTACTTGAGTACTGTACTTAAGTACATTTTTTGAGTATCTTAACTTTACTTAAGTAATTTTTTTCAACTTGTGACTTTCACTCCACTACATTTCCAAGACAATCATTGTACTTTAGACTCCACTACATTTCTAAGAAGGCTGGTCAGTTACTTGTTACTTTTGGCTCATCTTTGTGATCCGCTGTAGCTGTTTTTCTTTCTTGATGTTATTTATGTAAATGTAATTGGTTACACGCTATGTTCCTCACAAGGGGAACCAATTACAGGCGTAGCTCACACTGGGATGGATTTAGAATGACATCATCCTCTTTAATGGTCATGASCTGAGCCTGAGCTCCCACCTTCATTTCAAACAGAACCCAGCAATGATGACGGTTGAAGAAACAAGCGGAGAAACAAGTGCACTCATGACCATACCTCAGCTCGATGTTTGAGATTTTAGGACAGAAAAGTAGTTTGTATCAGTTAAATATATTCTATATTCACTGCAGATAAACTACATTTTTACATTAGAGAACTCTTTACTCACTTTGCTGCATTTATATGCTGAAGTCTTTACAGGTGTAGAATKTGTAACAGAGTGTTTCTATGTGTCAATCCATCAGGTGGTTTCTGAGAGTTACAAGGTTCTGTAAAATCACTCTGAAAACAGTACAGCAATGTGCCGATATTAGACACTTTAATTTGTACTTTTGAATACTTGAGTTTTTGTAATTCATGTACTTTTTAATACTTAAATATTTTCAGAAGTAAGTACTTGTGCACATTAATTTGAATAGACTTTTGACTGAGCAACCTGTACTTGTAGTTGAGTAAGATTTGACCATGAGTATCAATACTTTTCTTTCTGCTTGGCCTTCAGAGGAGCAGGACGTGCTTTTCGATCTCTCAGCCCCCACYTCACTGCTTTTGCTTTTTCGAGCTCTTTTTTCACCTTCCAACCGAAACCAAAGGAATTATGGATTTGGTCAACTGGACTCTGAATGAAATTGACACTATTTTTTTCCACACCTAGAATGAGGGGAACATTGCTGTCTGGGTGGAATGGTGGCTGCTGGATTTRTCTGATTCCTGGGACTGGAATCTGATATTCCAGCACCACTTTTCATCGAAGACATGGAAGACCTTTATTTAATTGGACTATGATAACTGGATTCCTGCTGATCGGCGGAGGAGGGTTTCAGATTTATCGAAAAGTGAAAGAGACCCCGACTGTGGATGGGGCCTTTTAAAGAGCTGTTCAGGCGCACTTGAAGGATTCTACCAGTTGGTAGCACACAGACTCCCAGCTGGGGGAAAAATTTCGCAAACTGGATGTGATTATGAGGATCATAACTCAGGAGCGGCCCTTTGGCATGTATGGGCTACATTCTGGGTGAGCTTCAATTGCTGTGAGGCGAGGAAGACCCCGAATTCGGCTGATTGGCTTTTTTCGCCACCTCAGAGTTTGCAGTAAAGACTTCAAAAGCAGTAAGAATTTCAAGGTTGCTTTGTTCCAAAAAAAAAAGAAGGATTATCTTATCTGGCTCCCAGTGGCACAGCCTTGAGGACAGTGCTTATATTAACTTCCCCAGGATGAAATGTCAATAAAGAGCTGAATTTGCTCCTACCCCATCACCCACCCATGTTGGACCTGGCTATGGAACTCAAACTGGCTGAGGAGGAAAATCTCTTAACCCTAGCGAACTGAGTAGAGACAATAACATCATGTGATTCTGGACTCTGGATGGGCCCAGGGTTGGGCCYAGCATGGACCCCCCCTCCCTCCCTCAATGTCCTACTCTTCTGAACCATTTACCTCCCCTTTTTGTGTTATCTGACCTAAGCCCCCCCATTTTACCTTCCCTTTATGTGTTATTCTGACCTAAGCTTCCCACCCTCCCCAGGCTATCTTGCACTCTTGCGGGTTGTTTTAACTCAGTTTTCCTTTTGTGTATTTCAAGCTGTTGTTCTGTTGTTTTGTTTGTCTAAAAGGTACAGCGCAACTGTGTTTTCTGCGTGACCTGTCTTAACTGCCCCCTCCCCACTTCCCTGAATGTACAGTTCCTTGTGAATTTATTTCTGTGAAAGGTGCTATATAAATAAAACTTTACTTACTTGCTCGCTCACTCACTCACTCACTCACTCACTCACTCACTCACTCACTCACTCACTCACTTGCTTACTTACTTTTACTCAAGTACTAGAGTTGAGTACTTTGTCCACCACCAGAAACTGTCTTAAAAAAGTAACAAAAACCAGGTACACACACATACACCTTTTACACGTCTTCAAATTTGGCAACATATTAACATCTTGAAATTACCATATCAACACACAATCTCACTTAAAACACATACACCTCCCAGTCTTTAAGTAATCTTGTTTGACCAACAAGATTCAGCTTGTGAACATTGAAAAGGACAAAATTTTAAATTAAAAACTGGGTCGTCTATCAGTATTCAGCCTTTGTTTCTTAAATCAGTTCACAGAGGATATTTTAAATGAAGAATAATCTACACAAGGCCACATTTTTTCATAAGACAATCAAACGTAATATGAAGACATCATCATGCATRAGTGCCTGGCTCAATTTTAGCAGGAGTGACTGTTTAATTCACTGCGTGTGGTTGGAACAGTCAATGGGTTAGATTGCTTCAGAGTCACTTACAACACAACAAAGGTTTTTCCTAACAAGATAGCATGTTTAATTATTCAAATGTGACAAATGTGTTCTAGGTGCCCCGCCACCCCTGCATCCACCACATCARTGAGAAATTATTCATCTTTAAATCCACTCTGACACGGAGTCCTTTGTGCCAGTCAAGCTGGGTGAAAATGGCAGTAGAATAAAACTATTTTTATATGTCTGTTTCTCTCTTTTTGTCTGAGTGTCTGTTTGTTTCCATCAAACAGAAAGCATCCTGATGGTTGGTGACAAAGGGAAAAAATGAGAAAAGAGACAATTTCAAATTTTCCTCTTTTCTGTAGAAGTAAAACTGGAAATATAATTTTTAGTTCTAAGCTTTAAATCAACCCCAAACTTTATTTTCTCAGAAAAACAGTTGTCTCTTGACAATATTTTTATATTTAAAACTGTAGTAAGTTAAAACAAAGGAGATGGTAAATACACACGATGTACTTTAATTTGCAGTGCATAATTAACTAGAAGCACTCAGAGAGTGCAAACCYCCGCCAAGACCAATTTTCCCCATCCTGTAAGAGTTAATGCGTGAAAGCAGAGATGGAAACACATTTGCCGAATAAGTTCTGACGTAGCGAACATTTAAGCAGGCAGTATGCACGTAATTTCTTCTCGGTGGAGTCCAATGTGGAAAAAAAAAAGTCAGACTCGTCACCCGACGTTATTCATCGTCAAAGTGGTGTCGGATTAAGCTCCTAAGTTTTCATCAGTCACATTTCAATGTGTAAAACATCTGTTTTATCCCTTGTATGAGTTTGTAATGGTTTGACTCTCTTTATAAAGTGCTTCCTGACTCCCTCCATCTCCAAACTTTGAGGCCCTGCAGCTCTCTGTTTACAAGCCTAGTAGCGAGAAACTGTTTTGATTGTTGTTTTGGAAATGTGGTGTGTTTGAGGAAATGGGAAAAACAGGTTTCATGGTGCAGTCACGCACTTCCTGGTCACAAAACGTTCTGTAAATGCGCATGTTATGGCAAAAATTATTCATCATTAAATCTGGTTTTAACATTACTTTTATAAAGTTTGAAGTACGTGCTGTCCAATCCAGCTCACTGTTTTTTACAGAAGCCATGTGAAAGCATCACAGCTTTGCAGATCTCAGAGTGTTGAAAGAAAAAAAAATTCCTGTATCTGCATCGTGATCCAGAACATCACCAAAATTTTAAAGTATGTTCCTTGGCCCAGTATCCACATGTGGTAAAAAATTTCATGACAATCTGTCCACAAGTTTTTGAGTAATGTTGTCCACAGACAGAACGACAGAACGACCGACAGACAGACAGACGCAACCGAAAACATTACCTCGCCCTTGGCGGAGGTAATAACATTTCAGAAATAATTGAGTTTTTTAAACATTTTTTTTTAATTTACATACAAAGTGGGGAGAGGTTGCAATTATTTACTCAGACTGACCAGATAATCTACATACTACTATAATGCATTCATCCATACATTTGCATTCAGGTGCAGAATTGTGAAAAAAATACKTTGTAACATTTSACATTGGCTACTTTTTCCTTTTGTACTAAAGTTGTACCAAACTGTGATCCTCATACTGAAGTACTGAAATGAGCCCCTCTTATCGAGGTATGTATTGGACCATGACCGTCACATTGAGGTGCGTATTAAACTGTGACCTTCATACTGAGCTGTTCTATTTTTATGTGTTTGTTGAAATTGATTAGTTAGGGCAGCAAGTTCTCTATAAGATAATCACTGGTTGATGTTTTTCTAATGACTACTTGCTAAAATTTTCTTTTTAAGATTACTAAGATTTTCTTTCTTTTCTCTGTTTTTTAACAAACACACAAACACGCTTACACATTTACTTTGAATACAGAGGCGACTAGAGGCACTAGTGACACAAACCAGTACACTGCAACCAGTTTCCAATTCACTTTCTTGAATTGCCTTTAGGCAAAGGCATTTGTCTGGTCTTATCCTATCTGTGTTAAATGAGTGTGTGTAAGCTGTGGCTTGTGCCAGACAGCTCTTTTGAAGCTGAAATCCACATGGACAAGAGTGTGAGAAGCTCTCTGCTGATCTCAACACAGAGACAAAGTGTGACAAACAGTAAGAGCAGCGTGGGATTATTGATTGTGGTCCTTGAAGCTTGCATGCAGGTGATGAGAACAGCTGAAGTTGGAAGAACCTTGCCTTAGTGCTGTGATGATTCAAATGACTGCTGGGAGAATGTGATGATGTCACATTAGGAAAAGGAAAAAGGTCAAGTTGTTGTAATAAACCATAAACTTATGTTCAAACCTAATTTAAACAGTTTCAGGTCCTAATTTATATCAAACAATTAAAAAATCTGAATGAAGTAAAACAATAGCTAAAAGCTAAAATTAGCAAAAGAGCAATTAAAATCTTCACCTTAACAYGGTGGAGGGGTTTGAGTATCCCCTTGATCTTGGGCTATGTTGTCTGGGGCATTAGCAAGTGGTAGGGTCTCCCACGGCAAGCAGGCCTCAGGAGAGGGGTCAGACAAAGAGCGATTCAGGACCCATGATGACAGAACACCAACCACAACAGGAAACCTCACCCAGAATAAGGAAACCGGGGCACCTCCCTGGATCCAGGAGGCGACCTCCACGCAGACCCACCACCCGCGGAGAGGACCATCAAGGTCGGGTGCGATGCATGCCGGGCAGCAGGCGGAGGACAGTCCCTGGTCGTGCTGATTCTGGGCAGCAAAGACTGGCTCTAGGGACATGGAAAGTAACCTCACTCACGGTTAAGGAGCCAGAGCTTGTGGGTGAGGTTGAGTGTTACCAACTAGATATAGTTGGGCTCACCTCAACTTACAGCTTGGGCTCTGGAACCCAACTCCTGGAGAAGGGCTGGACTCTCACCTATTCTGAAGCTGCCTAGGGAGAGAAGTGACGGGCGGGCATGGGGATACTCACAAGCCCCCGGCTGTGTACCTCGGTGTCGGAGTTCACTCTRGTGGACGAGAGGRTTGCCTCTCTGCGGCTTTGTGCTGCAGGAGAGAAAGTGAACTGGGAACGTTTGGTGGAGCCCCCTGTCTGTGCGATCTTCAACTCTCACTTCCGGGAGAGTTTTTTCACATGTCCCAGGGGAGGTCGGGAACATGGAATCTGAATGGGGCCATGTTCAGGGTCTCCATTGCAAATGCAGCTTCTAGGAGCTGTGGCCTGAAGGTCATTGGTGCCTGTTGCAGCAGTGACCAAAGGGCATGCTGGTGGACACCAGTGGTGATGGAGGCCATCAGACTAAAGAAGGAGGTCTTCAGAACTTGGCTTTCCCGGAGGACTCCTGAAGCAGCCGACAGGTACAGGATAGGGTTGGGTTCCGAAACTCGGTTCCAGTATGGCACCGGGGCAAACATCAACAGAGGTAAACAGACTGAAATGCAACAGTAACAGCCTCACCACACAATTTCCACTGAAGCTCTTGTACGCGGTTGTGAATTTCCAACTGTACCTGCTCACTGGAGCGTGAAGTGTTAACTAAGATTTTGGTGTTATTTGAAGCAGAATGATGCCCTCTACCAAAGGTTATTCCTACATTTTCAAAACTATTATCTTTGCTAATTTTATGATGATTTTTCTGAGAGTATCATTTTTTCCTGATACACCCTGTRGAGGTGTTCTGGGCACGTCCCACTGGTAGGAGGTCGTGGGGAAGACCCAGGACTCACTGGAGAGATTATGTGTCCTCTCTGGCTTGGGAACACCTCTGGGTCCCTCAGGATGAGCTGGAAAGTGTTGCTGGGGAGAGGGATGTCTGGGTTTCTGTCCTGGACCTGTTGCCTACGCGACCCGACTACGGATAAGAGGAAGAAGATGGAGATGGAGATAGAGTAATTAAAACTAAAATAACAATAGAATAGCCAAAGKGAACAAAACAGTAACTAAAAGCTAAAAATACAAAAAAGTACTAATATTAGCAAAATGGTAACTAAAATTTTATTGTATCAATAAATCACCTAAAATTAGAAAAACAGTAACATAAAGCTAAAATTAACAGGATTGTACCTAAATTTGGCGAGTAGCTAAAAGCTAAAAGTAGCAATGGTGTAGCTAAAATACACAAAAATGTAACAAAGCTAAAATTAGCAGTAGAGTAGCGAAAATAACCAAAACAGTAACTGAAGCCTAAAAATAGCAATAAAGTTGCTAAAATTATCAGGACAGAAATTAAAGCTCAAATGTAGCAACAGAATAGCTAAACTGAACAAAATAGTAACAAATATTTTAAATCAGAAATGGAGTAGCTATGATGAACAAAACAACTGCTAAAAGCTAAAAGTAGAAATAGAGTGGCTAAAATGAATAAATGACAAATACAACTAAATGTAGCATAAAGAAGGTCTGCTAAAGTAGATTTCATAGTTTCTGAAGGAACTAAAAACTTTACAATGCATTTGTAAGGAAAGAATACCAATAAGTAAAGTTAAATAATTCAAAAAGTATAAAAGATACAAATACCAAAAGTCAGAGCACACTTTTTCCAAATTACATTACATTTATATATATAAATAGTTAAAACAGTACAATGTATGCAGAAGTAGTTTGATTGCAAAATTTTACTAAAATGTGTAAAAGAAAATATAACACAATCAGCATTCATCTGATAAACAGTTGGAGAATTTCATTTTTCAAAACGAACCATCTATTAATACCTAAATTTTCTCAAATGCTGTTCAGGATAATGATGGCATTAGAATATATCCTGTTGTTGATCAGCACTTCAGTTTCATCAGAACAAACTGGATTATTTTGCTTTTCTAAGTCAGGAAGAATGAGAATCTATAGCATCAGAATCCAGTGCACAACTGTGGCAGATAAAAAAACTGCCAGTCATGTGTTATGCACACAGATGTAAATTTCGGAAAGGATTGAGGTAAATATTAAACAGTAAAAGAGAGTTTGACTGAAATAAAATCTGATAAGAGATAAAACAAAGAGAAAGGTCATTCGGAGAGTGAAGGTAAGAAACTGAGATAAAAAAGAAGRACTAAAGATGATAAGAAAACATTACAGCACCAGAGCTCAATTACAGATCAGCCCACTGTTCTTCAGGTCAGACCATGATTCACAAGGCACACACAGCTGAATATGTGTGCGTGTGTGTGAAGGGGTGGCCAACCAGAGACTGATTTCACACAATCCATACCCTTACCACTGATGGGAGGGTCAAAGATACAAAGTCAAACAATTGTAAAGAATATTGTCATTATTGGGAACAGAGGGTGAGGTGGGTAAAAAAGGTGGAAGGAATGAGACAACAAAGAGAATCAAATCAAAAGGGCTCAAAGAGAAAATGGGCTGGTGCAGTTGAGGTATTCTTTTAAATGAGGCCACACAGTTAGCAACAAAAATATTAGATGAAAAATTGCTGAGCTGAATAACTTTTGTAGTCACACCAATTCAAGATGGCTGCTGCAGCTGATTGCCAACWCAAAAATGGCTTTAACTCTGTCAGTTTTACAGATATTGAACAAATTTGGGCATGGTGGTAGCTGAAAGCCACTCTCAACACGTACGCTTTTTAATTTTTTTTTATTTTGATATTTCACAATGAGGCCACTCATAACGCATTCACAAGGTTTGACCAAAATAGCTACAATTAAGCATTTTCTCAACATAAGTGTAATCTTATRGTTTAAAACTCTGACAAGAAAGGCAACAAGCATTGTGTGTTCCTTCAAGAAAACGGTTGTGTAAAACTTATTTTCACCAAGGCCCACATGAGTGGTACGGCGGCCCTCAGATGTGCAGCTGTAACTAATTTGACTCAACAAAAAACATTATGTTCCTTGTTTTATTGCTACAGCTGAGCACTGCTAACATTTTCCACATAGTGTTTTCCAGAAGCATTTTAACATGTCCTCATAAAAAACTGAATGGTGAAATTAAAGCAATTGGAAATTTTTCATAACAAATTTTGCCAGCTGCCACCTACTTTTAAACCCTGTGCACATCCACCTATTGGTGGGATCCAGTCATTTTGCTTGTAAAATAATTGACATGTAGTATAGGAGATCATGGTCAAGACTGGCGTTGAAGCAGCAACGTTTATTTTAAGACAATCTTTGAAGCTCTTGCGGACCACATAAAATGCAGTGGCAAACTACATTTTGCCCAMGAACCTTGAGTTTGACACATTTGCTTTAAAACTGTTGTACTGCTAAACATATTTTACATAGAAAAGGAAATAAACAACAATTGAACAAAATGTTTCTTCAAACTTTGCTTAACTCTCTATGACCTTTAGCTACCAATTGACCAAATTTTAGCCTAATACTGTATATACAAAACTGACTAAATTATAGCCTTTTAAGGACAGTTGTCAATTTTAAATTGGGTTGACTCCAAGGTAATGAGTTGTAGATGTACATCCAATGATTATTTTGTAAAAGTGGTCAAAAATCATTCCCACCAGGTACCAAAAAAYGGTACCAGTATGTACGTACACACGCATATAGCTGTGTCCACCTGTACATTTGGGGACAGTCCATTGTCTTCTATTGATTTATACAGCCTAACCCTGAACCCCTACCCTAAAACTAACATTACAGGTACATACCAGACCCTAAACTACCCCCATCCCACCAATGGCATTTAAATCAAATGGGGACTTGGCTTAGGTCTCCATATGTACCAGTAGGTCCCCATATGTAGGTTTTCTGTGTTCAAATGGCCCTCATATGTCACAAAATGCCCATCCATCCACACACACACACACA
>NW_013952562.1:565630-567884 GCF_001266775.1 Austrofundulus limnaeus | reverse complement strand
ACACACACACACACACACACACACACACACACACACACACACACACACACACACATGTTCAAAAACATTACCGCCTTGTAACTTTTGGAGATAGGTTGGAGTAGGTTTTTGTCCTTCAGCAACAAATTGTAAATTGCTTGAGCTAAAAGTGACAAAAGGGCTGAAAATAAATTAACATTAGTAAATTCTTACAAAATACTGGCAAGATAAAAAAAAGACATTGGTTTCTAATGTTTGGCATTGTCATGGTCTGTATGTATTTTTCCCTTGGTTTTTCTAGTGTTTCTGTGTTTCCCTGTGTATACCTGACTCTGTTCCCTCCCAGGCACACCTGATCCTCATGTTTCCTCCCCAGGTGTTTCCAATCAGTCTCTCGTTTACTCACCTTTATGTTGTGTTTCTTGTCTGCACTCAGTGTCGGATCATTCTGTGTCCCCCAGCCAGTGTGGTGTCTCCCCGTGTTCCTTGTGGTTTTTCTGAGAAGAGTTATCTGTACGTTTTTGAGCTGTCTTGCCAGCCTTTTTTGGTTAATAAATACCTTTTTTTCTGAGCTCTGGATTTTTGCCTGTTCCCTGGGTCGATCTTGCCTGTAACCTCACAGGCATGAAAATCAAATCTAATCTGTGAATGTTTTCAAACTCTACTACTCGTGTAATTTGAATTTGTTACTTTCATTAACAATTACTATTTTTGATCCAGTCTGCTTTCACACAAATCCATTATGTTACTGTTAATGAAGATGCATTATATTGTGTACTCTTTGATCAGCTGACAGAACAGAGATATCACAAAATAGCTTTTTTGTGTTACTGAAATCCAACAGCCAATTGCTAATGTTTCAGTATGATTAATAAATAAGCATTCTACAGCAATGATATAGAATTTTTGTTCAGCAGGTTTACTTTTATGCTATTCCTTCACTGTAAACTACCAGAGTATAACTGCATGCCACATTATCACAGACATCCACACAGCAACACAACACAGCAATCGCACAGTCACACTGATGTGGATCAAATTAATATCTAACCCTTTAACCCTGACTTACCTTCCTTTATCCTTCTTAAACCCTACTGGTGATTTATTTCTCTGCATATTTACAGTTTTATACAGGGAATGCAAGGAGAAAGTGCTGCTTCTACGCTGACATCAATACAGCAGAGGTTTGTAAAGAAACATATTGAAAAGGAAAGGGCCATGAAATGTATGACTAATGTCTTTGAGCATATGTTGAGAATTTGCTGCATGCACAATAGAGGTTAAAAAAATGTTGATGCCAAAATGGCAAAGACGTGAGATTTTGTGCTATGGTTGACCAAAAATCACTGAAAAAAAAATAAACAGTACGAAAACAATATAACTCCCGCTTACGCTTCGCATGCGGGGATCATAATAAGGGACACCCTTTACACGTTCTTCATCATGGATACARTTTGCTGGTTCTAGCCCATTGATACTGCATCTGTGTTTACTTGCTTTGATTATTTCTCCCCAACTCCAAGAAAAACAGTTTTCTTCACTGGGCAAGGCGTGTGCAGTGGCTAACCCTACTGCAAATGGGATCTGCTATGACCTTAAGTACTTAATCATGTTGCCAGTGGTAGCCCCCCTCGCTCAGAGCTCTTAGCTGTTGAGTACATTTGGGTTCCTCWCTTCTGGCACAAAAGGCGTACTGGTGTCTACCCCTTCCACCAGGTAAAGAGGTCGGAAAAACTTAGCAACACATCGTAATAAGTTTGTTCAGGCTCCCTGTCACTGCATCCGTTGATTCGTGTGACATCTCCTCTACTCCCGCTTGCACCTCCTCCAGGATCAGGGACCTCCCTTCTTTCCCCTTTACCCTGTAGCCCCCCTCACTCAGAGGGGGCTACAAAGTAAAGTACAAGGATCTGGCTCTTTAACCCAGGTGAGTCAGGAAAAAGAAGCACTGTTTAGGTAGGGGTGTTAACAATGTTGTAACTTATGTTAATTATGACCTCCGCACGCGAAGCGTAAGCGGAAGTCAGATTGTTTTTGCACAGTTAAAAAGTTTTTTTCAGTGATTTTTGGTCAACTGTAGCACAAAAACGGCTGCACCGATCAACATGAAATTTGGCAGGGCTGTTGATGAGTTCGACCTACACTGCACCAGTCAACGGTTATACGATACACCCCATATTTGAGGAGGGGACTCCATGCAAAAATGCTTATAACTCAGAAACTGTTCAACACAGGAGCTTCAGGTTTCTTTTGTTGTTTAGCTCTGATGAAACTC
>NW_013952562.1:561259-565561 GCF_001266775.1 Austrofundulus limnaeus | reverse complement strand
TAGTGATAATTAAGCAATATCAAAAACAAACTGCAAGCAAGTTATGTTGTATTATCATTATAGGGCAGGACTGTTCAACTAAATTGCTCCGGCGGCCACAGTTACTGCAGCTCAACAGCACAGGGGCCAAACATCCAACATTTAAAGTTATTATGTAAATAAACCAAGTATTACAAAGATTTGTTACCTTTGAAATACATTATTTTGCTACATTTAATCATGAATACAACATGCAGAACCCCATAAAGTAGTGATAATTAAGCAATATCAAAAACAAACTGCCTCATATTTATCACAAATATTATTTTGACATCTCTGACTTGCCAAATTTTTAAACCAATTTTGTTTTTCATGGTTTTATATTCAACTKCTTGTAATTTTAACTGTCTTGAGTGTTCATTGAAAAGGTTTTAGCCAAGATTATGACGTTTCTGTAGATACCAAACATGTCTATGTTTAACTAAAATAACTTATAGTAATTAAAGTAGAACACAGGAGGTTTGGCCTTAAGAGATGAGCTGAACTTTGGTCTCTCACGGGCTGGAAGTGGCCCGTGGGCCGCCAGTTGAATAGCCCTGTTATAGGGAGTTACAAGTGATGGCAGAAACTGCACACAACAACAACCGTAGCCCAGTTTTGTCACCAGTTTAAGGGAGAGAGGCAAGAAGTAAACTCATACTAAATCTTGACTAGAGTTTGCCACATAGCATGAGAAATACTCCATGGTCAAGTGCATCTCGGCAGCCAGCCCTAGCCAAGATACCCGTAAGTCGTTTTTTTTTTTCCCAACAGTGGCTTTTGCTTTGCCACTTTCCCATAAAGCTTAGACTGGTGAAGAACTCAGGCAACTGTTGTTGCTCCTGCTCTGTTTACCATGTGCTGATGCATCTGCAGAGTGTAAATGAAAAGCCTTTTTTTCTCCTTTTTAGAGCCAGCATTGCATTATTAGTCTTGTTGGCAGCTACTTAAAAGTGTGCTTGTGTGATTTATTGTGTATCAGCGTGATTTGTACAGAATGAAATATTACACATATGTGTGCACGTGGCTGTACTGTTTCTGAAATCATGTGCATTTAGGAACTTTGAGCAGTAATCTCTGCTGGAATCTGGTAATCTTTATGTGTATCCTAAGGTTTGTAGTGCACACATCACAGATAGTTCTGCATACACACTGTTCTGTTTCTACATGGTGTCCTCAGCATGTTGAGAAATGTTAGGGTTTTGTCTTTAATGACCAAAAARTTCAAATCTAGTCTCATCTAATGGCAGCACATTTTACTTCATGTTCATAGAAAGAAATCCAAACTGTTCTGGCCTCTTTTCCACAAAGCTCATTTATGTGCTGTGCCTATCATCATCCTAAGGAAGAAGAGGGTTATGTTGGGCCTACTGGTTACTGCCCTCAGTGATGTTCCGTGAGTTTTGCTGGCTGACCCTCTCTTGCAGGTTTGCTGGGATAATCTTCCTACTTTTTAATACTGGTGTTTTTGTGGGATGTGGAAGGTTTGGGATATTTTGATACTCCAACATTGATTTGTACTACACAACTTTATCTTTGYCCTCTGTGGAGAGTTCCTTGGTCTTCATGAAGTCTCCTAATTGAYGGTAGATCTTCCTACTTGTAGATTTTACTGTTGTTGATTTATTGGCTGTTATTGACTTAGATTGCTTCCGTTGGGTCTTATTTAAAAGCAGGGTAATTATACGTGCAAGCACCMCTTTCTGGTTTTATATATGTTTTAGTGCTTTACAACAATTTTTTCATTATCCTGTTCAACTTAATTGTAAAACGTGTTTGTGTACAGTCATTACTTATTATTATGAATTAAAAATCAGGTAAGTCAGGCAACCAAAGATAAAGACAACTATGAGAACTGATTATGTCTGCAGCCCACTATATTTTATTGCCCACTGCCAGTAAGAGTCATGTGAGCACTCTGAAGAATTCTAGATAAAATTTTTCGGAAATATTTGTTCATCTTTTTGACTGTTTACAATGATTTTGAGTGTGGAAAATAGGTTTCTTGTATAAATGTTCTTTTCGGGTTAAGTCTGTTATCAGCTACAAACTGACACCAYGAGTCAGAAGTTCTCCCTGGTATTGATAATGGGGGAAAACACAGTTAGGGCAGAATTGAGAATTTGGGATAATGCAYAACCTGTTGGCTATTATGTTACACGTGTCTTAGTCAAATCTTCACGTAGCGTTAGCAAACTTGAAATCACTGGAACTGAATTCAGAGGAAGCTAATTGGTCTGTTAAGGTTTACAAATTTAGTAAAATTGTTAATAAGTTAAACAAAAGGTTAGTTCCCCTTTTAGCTTATTAGCAAAGCTGTGCCCACTAGAGATGGGATGAATTGCTCTTTAAAGGGATCCGATTATTGAAGATCTATTTGTTTCATAGAACCATTCAATTTTGAACAAGTGACGTCTGTATGTCATCACGTATGCTGTATGTGAGAGCAGAACTCGCTCTGCCCCTTTCCCTTTGAGATGCTGTACTCCACCGCTCTGCTTGCTTTTGGTGAAAAAGAAAAAGATGAGTGATTTTCTCTGTGGTTAAGGAGAAAGAAGTAAAAGAAAATAAACTAGAAACATCTCTTTACTGTCTGCAACTTCCTATTGTTTATAAGGAGCCACTGAATCGATTTGAATCGTCCCTGAAAGTCCCATCTCTTGTGCCCATCACTGCCCACTAGAAATGATTGTGTGTGCRTGTGTGCATGCGTGTGTGATATGATTGCTTTCCCACTGGAAGTTTCTATATTTGCAATCCAGCTATGTTCCATTAGGCCATGCAGGTTGTGAAGAGTGTAATAATGTCATAATCCTTTCTGAAAGGGGCCTTGGGTAAMAGAAATGTGCTCCTAAATGAACTCTGTCCTGAGGAGCTGTTACCCAAAATCACCAATGAAAACTTTATTCTCTAAAACCAGATGGCTCTATCTAACATAGGTACTGTGTGACTGCTCATAACTACTCAACACAGTCTCACTTTAATAGTATGGCTTTAATGTAATTGAAAGGAGGTAGTCATGGGGATGGACATCTGGGGATTTCTGCTGAAGCGGTTTCCCCTGCGACCAAGTCTAAGATAAGAGGGAAAAAAACAGATAAATGGATGAATAATTGAAAAACTTTGGTCAACGATATCTATCCTGAGGATTTTGTTTTGCAGCAAGTTAGCAGCTACACAAAGCATGTGTATGTATCTTCCTCAGCTGGTTTAGTCTGCAGCTGCCGAGGACAAAAACAGTTGTGCTTAATTGAAACATTGCATTGTGACAGTTTTGTTTTGTTTGTTAAGAAAATGGCACTACAAWCAGGATGGAGTCATTCAATGTGCCTTTTGACTTTCATATTCATCGCACTCTAATCATAAAAGTTTGAAATGCATGTGATAAAATAATCCTGTGAAAAACCATAGGACAGCAATATGTACGTAGGAGATACTAAATGAATAGAGTGTGATGTGATCATGCAGCTATGTGTGCAGCACCAGATGCTAATCATAACAAATTAATAATATTACTGTATAGTTAAACAAAAAACATTTAACTTAAAATTTGGTTAACATGAAACATTGGCATGGTTTTGACGAATCACAGTTTACTGTCTGCTGCCAAAAGGCAAAAGAGGGACATTAGAGTTTTTGCCTGTGTGCGTTTGGGTGTATCTGTTTGTTACCAACATATCTCATAAACCACAACACCAACTTAATTAAACTCCTGAAAAATWATCAGTGGATGTACATCTACAAMTGATTCAAGGGCCGAACATACTCGATCCAAAGCTAAAGAGGTCATGGTTGCTCAATGTTTGTTTTTACACACACCTTTTGGAGTCAAACATCACAAACKTTGCATATCTCTTGAGAAAACACCTCCTGCAGTCCAAGTYACAKGATGGGCTTTCTTCCCACTTGGAGACTCCACTTCACTATTCACCATTTGTCATGGATAGAGTGCCATACTTTTCAGCACACAACTCCTCTGTGCACAATGTCTGTGTTCTTTCCATCCATGAGTTTTTGGCCATTCTTTATGAATCATATTGATGGACAAACTTTCTAACTGCCTCAAACAACTGCTCCTCAAAGCTATCCATGATGTTTAAATGCACAACAGCCAACATCTGGAAGCAAAATAGTTGAAGCAAAACGCAGCCATTGTTGTCTGAGCACTTTCCTGTATTAAGAAACGTGCCCACAGATTTCTGACCAATCACACAATGGTGCATTCGCCAGAGAGAAAAAGTTCAGCATGAACAGTGTGTTGAGAAGGTGCTGGCAAAGCTGCTC
>NW_013952562.1:559189-560625 GCF_001266775.1 Austrofundulus limnaeus | reverse complement strand
CGTCCACCATAGACTTTGCATGTAAACCTGCTGCTCCTGACGCTGAAATCGCGTTCGGTGTGAACGCACCATTAGAGTCAACCCTGTTTGCTAAGAAAATATCTCAAACACATATGGACAGATTTATAAAGGTCTCAGAAAGTAATTACTGGATACACCTTTAAAAGTAATTGACTTTTAAAGTGATCCTTTTTCAAGGGGTACAAATATGAAATTAATGCAGTCAATTTTACAGATGAGCAAAAATAATTTTGAGAGTAAATGAGAGTGATGCTCAACACACACCGTGAGCATTCACAATCTGTAGATCAAGGTTTAAATTTTTGGCATCTACGGTAGAGGGAGATCTACCTTTTTCAAGGGATTCTGTTTTTGAAATTGTATTTTTCCCCGAAACCCCCTGCATTAACAGTCTAAACTTTTACTGTGAGAAATGTAGCATGTTCTTTACAAAATGACTGAGGCTGAGAAAAAGGTGTAATGGAAGAAAATAAATTGCMTCTACTTTATTTAAGAAAGGAATACCTGAAAATCACCAGTGATTTTTAACAAATTGTCTAAGGAGCAATTTTCCTCTGATTAGGGGCACCTTGACAGTTCTTTATGGAAGTCAAAGAGCTCCTGATTTACAGACTTCATCCCTTGTTCCCTGTGGATTAGAACTTGTAAACTTAATCACAAAAGAAATGATGCATTTTTAGCTTGATGTGGTGAATTGTGTGAAACCATTTCTGAAGCAAGATCTCTTTTTTGTCGCTTGATGTACATCTTTAACTGAATAACKYTTGGAATCAACCTAATTCAARATGGCTRYCATWGCTAAGCAAACTTAGAAATTACTACAAACATCTATAATTCAGACAGCCTTACAGATATTGAGCTAAAATGAGCATTGTCTCCAACACATACTGTTCTTTGAGTGCAACATTTGATATTCAGTATTGCTGAAAAACCTTGGTGTTAACTGTTGAAGTTCACTGATAGTAAAATATCACATAAAGCACTGATTTCTATGAAACTTGAATGTAGTAAATATTGTATGTATGGAAACATCTAATTAAATTTTGGAGTGAAATTGTCAGGGTTTAAAGTTAGCTTTGGACTTAAGAATGCACGCTCACTTGAGGACTCCAGAAGATGAAACAAGACTTAATTAAAACAAAAATTACTGTTTGGTGTCACCAAAGTTGACCCCCGCCCCACCCAAGTTTTATACTGTTGAGTCCAAAGCTTTTCCTTTATGCTCATGTTTTAATTTCATCTCGCTATTTAGGCTTAGTAGAACCTCATGAACATAACAACAAGCATTTTTTAAATTAAGTTAAAATATAAATGTATATTTTGTTAAAAAAATTAAAATCTAGTCCCTCTGAAAGACAACCACTCTAAACCTAATGTCCTCGACAATTAGAAGCAGGTTCTCAGGAGGTTATATG
>NW_013952562.1:549711-558140 GCF_001266775.1 Austrofundulus limnaeus | reverse complement strand
TTCTGTCACGAGTTGGAAACACACGCAGAGCGCATGGCCTGCAGAGTGCACACACAGCTGAGGAAAATAAAATGTGTGCGAATTTTTTAACGTTTTTAATTTTCACTGAGAAATAAAAACGTTGTCAAGTCAGCAGATTAATTCAGAGCAGCTCAGCTGTGATGGTTCCATAGCTCCACAAGACGCAATAGATTGTTGCGTAAAGTTGTGCGGATGGATGAGCAGTCAGCTGTTCCCAGTCCCACAACACGGCAGAAACTCGCAGCGCTGCGAGTCACTCGTTCCTTCACTTCAACTATTTAATAAATATTTTTTCTAATTTCTACCAAACTCATCAGTTCCTCTGTGTTTACAGTCATTCAATAAAGACGTGGAAAGGTGGAAATGTCTGTCAGCGTCATGCGCCGCTGAAACTAACAACACGCACGTAAACACCAACACACACACACCTTTGCGAGTGGCAGACTCATTTTTACACCCCACTGACAATTTTATCACTCATTCTCCATTTAATGTATAATTTTCCTGCATCTAAAAAATCGTTTCCGATCCCACAGAGAGGACRATCTGAGGAGAATCTCACACGCTGGACACATTTACATCTATTTTACATATTTAAATGAAGGCGTGTCAGGGGAGGAGTCTCATGTGAGCTCAGCATGTTCAGAAACATGCGTGCGCACAGTTTTATACATCTGAATATTTTGGTGTGGCGCACTTTTTAAAATTTGTCCGTACGTCAACTTTTAGGGTGAAAGCTGCGCACTCCTTTATGCATGAGGCCCCAGGAGAAAAAAAGGCAAATTAATCCTGCCAAACTACTGACGTGACTCTTTCATCCACAWTTTCCTCTCTTTTTTATTTTTATGCACTTATGAGACATGGTGGTGAAACATAAAACTGTTGCGCATGTTATTCAACAGGAAGTTGCTAACTGACCAAAGAGTGAGTGAGTTAGTTGAYRCCACCAACCTTGTTTAGCTGGGATGTTGAGAAGCTTAAGCCTTACCTCAGCATAAATCCTCCACAATRCTGTGGTGCCGGATCGGAGTTCAATTGGACATATTTTCTATCTATATTGATCATGTGTCTATCGTGGTATATATTATTGTTTTAGCCCAGCCYTACTAGATCACAAAATTTGCAATAGTGCGTGAGGTTAKGCATAATGTTATTTACAAAAGCCAAAATGGCTTTAACATTATAATTCCTCATAATTKTATTCTAAAACTCTGATATTAAAGGGTGAGTTAGTGAAATTATAWGACACTGATGTTCCTCCTGTCTATTTGAATGCACAGGAAATTTGAACAGTGATGAGAAGCTTTTTCAGCCCTTAATTCATTATTGCATCAAACTGCATTTTTTTGTAACACCAGTTTTAGGAATGAAAAGGGCAAAATAAAAGATAAAATGATGCTGCAGTAAATATGAGGGAAGTGAAGGGTAACACCCAGAGGTGGGTTTCTCATTGTGTTTGATGACACTGACAGATTTAACAAAATTCTACAAACGTTTAAAAAGTCTCAACAGGAAGTGTAGAGGGGATAACTCGTAAGTAAAACATTCCACAGTGATCAAAATATTTAAAAAAATATTCTTGTGGAAAAGTGTCAGATTGATAGAAATTAGAAGAAAATTAAAGACCTGGCATTACTCAAAGTAATGCATGTCACCCAATGCATTTTAGGCCAGACTTTTAGATGTAGCCATGGAGTCAAACATGGGTCAAATTTTGTGAGATTTGTTAGCAAACACAAAGTGTCATGGGAATGACTCTCATCTACTACAACACCATATAAGAGCTCAATATATTTGACTGAGTTGTAGCCATTTTCTGTAATTTCTAAGATTTCTTACTTCACTCCAAATGTTATTCAAGATCCACACTCAGCCCAGATACCGCAAAGTATGACGGCCCTTTGGTGACCACAGATGTGATTTGCCAGAGGTGGTCCTTGCATGGGCCAGCACCACATAAACCAAATCACAACTGGGCCAGTTATAGGATGTTATTTTAAAAACAATGCTGTCATTTTCAGACCTGGCACACATCCAGTTGACAAACCACTTTTCATGTCGGCAGTCAGCTAGCAGATCTGGCCCACACCGGTCTGGAATGTAGGCTGGTTCATGAGATATTTTGCTAACAGTACAGATAAATAAACATATACACGCAGACAAAAAAAAAAAAAAAACATTATTGCTACTTCAGCTTCTGCAGTGAGTAATAAAAAGAGGAGAAAAACATTTTGTTCCCGATCTGGGACTTGTGGGTTCCTCAGCTTGGCTTCATTCTCCTCTGACAACCTCCCCAAAGAACCGAAAAGGAAAAAAGAAAAAGAAAGGTTGGATGTAATATTGAACTAAGGAGGTGAAGGTGAGGATGAAGTCCCTTTTTCTCTCMGAAGTGAGACCTCACCTTGAAAAGGCAACAGCCTCCTTGATAAAACTTTCATTGCCGTCTCCAGGTGGCTGGCCTCTCACCCCCGCACACCACCTCCTCGTCCACCGCCGACACCATCACTCTTTGCTTTTATAGAGCCGGAGAAATGCCTGCTATGCTCAATCACTCACAAGCTGTGTGTACAGGCCCGCCTGCCATTTTGCTATCTSCCACTTTATAATTGTATAGCAACAGATTCCTACTGCAGCTGCAACAATCCCATAAAACCTTGAAAAGCAAACACTAATCATCATGCATTCGCCACACAGCCTTCTGCGTGCTCATATATTTATAAAGCTTTAATATGTATGACAAAGTCTGAAAACAAAGACCACAAAGTATTCCATTTAAGTTAGAGAAGTCAGTGAGTCGCTCAGTGAGGTTGACAGCAACTTTAATAGGATTTGCTGTTGGAAATAAGTTAATTAATCTTGTCTACTTTCTCTCAACATCCTTTTTCTTAGTCTTGCCATTGATCTATTTATGGTTCGACTTTTAAGCCCTCTCGTTTCATACAGTGTCAAACTGTTAACTTTTCTAAAAGCGGTCCATTATTCTGTTTTTGTCTCTCTGTCTTCTTTGTTATTTCTTTTTTTTTTACACAGAGGCAAGAGCACTAAGGAAATGGGCCAGCAGCAGGACCAAGGCATTCTTTTGCAGATCACAAGCTATTCTCAAGTCTTTCCATTCAAATTTTGAGCCCAAAGTCAAGTTGTGCAAACCCCATACTGAGGCCAAAGTCAAAACATTAAAGTCGCAAACCAAGTCCCAAGTCATACATTTTTATATGTCAGTCCCAAACCAGTAAATTCAACAAACATATAATTTATTAAGGTATTACTAAATCATTTCCCAAAAAAATGTAAATTATTATTAAAAGGTGAGTAATGCACCTAAATGCATTAAAAATATATAAAAATAAATAAATAAGCACATGTAGAATCTGTGAACTGGTTCCTTTCTACATACAACTGAACAAAAGCCAATAAGTGACATTCAGATATTTCATAACCATTTTTTTAACTTCATAGTTACATTTTTGAATGAAGAATGTATCCCTGTTTATGTATTTTTTGTGTCATTCTTACTATGTAGAGGTATTGTTTTATTTTTTAAGAGAACAGAAGAAATGTCAACTACTCTCTCCTGGTGTTACAGTTTGGTTACACAAGTTGCGCGCTAGTATAATCAGGCGTTTTACTGTATAATGTTGTGTTGTTCATGAATGATTCATTCAAACTGAATCGAATCACTTCATTAACTGGTTTGTTACTTGAACAAACTGCTACAAACTGGGCCAGACAATTTTTTCTATGTGGATAACCTTTAGTTCACAGGTCTTCCTTGTCACCCACTGTCCTACATGTTATAGATRTTTCYCTTCAMCACACCTGGATCAAATWATTCCTACTCTGAAYGTCATGAAGTGCAGCAGAMGCCTGTCAATCACTCATTTAATTCAGCTGTTGAAGCAGACAAAAGTCTAAAACATGCAGGACAGTGAGTTACAAGAAATAGGGCTAAGTATCTCTGCTTTAGTTGATTCAAAACTGTACGGCAGACTTTTATTAAAAAAATACTTTTTTTGGTGCAAAATATTAAGTATCAAGTCAAAATGCTCCAGTCTCAGTGATGTCATGAGTCATTGTTTTAAACGGGCAATATTATGTGTTTCCCACGCATATATATTGGAATTCTATACCATAATAAAGTAACTGTGTCACCTTCAGATGTTATTAAAATGCTGTTTTTATGTTTAAATCAAAGATAAACTTGACTTCTCATCATATCCATTTCTACCTGCCTTGAAATTGGCTTCTGTCTCTTTAATAACCTCCTTCAGATACCGTCACGCCCATTTCAGCACGTCATCATAGCCTCTTCTCTGCTGGAGCGTCGTAGCATGCTTTGTTGTGATGTTAATTTAAAAAGCAGCAACATTATACACGATCTGTTTTGGAAAACTGCATCTCAGGATACATATGAACCTTACTGTTGGACCGGAAAGTAAGTTTTCTATAGAACTGGAGCGATTGCAGAGAGGACAGCTGGTAAGAATATTTCAGTCGCTCACACATACACACACATACTGATCGTAATAAGTTACAAATCTTAGCACATACAGTATGTAGGGGTCACCTCGAGTGAAATAATCAAGGAAACTGTCTTGGACCTCAGACCTCGGCCTTTAAAGAGACAAAAACTCTGTTAGCCTTTTTCTTAAACCCTTACCTTGCCAACCTAAGTTATTTGACTCAAATGTCTGGTATTCAAAACCTAAGCTTGACATTTGCTGTCTATTTAAGTGCTGAACAATTAAGTTAACCGATCTGGATTGTTATTGATTCTTAAACTTTTTATAGGAAATTGACTGATCACAATTAAGTGTACTATAGTGATTTTAATTTGACTATGTAAATAAATGGTCACATTTATCGATGGATCAATCGAAACTCACTGAGCCACATCCCTCATAGTGTTGTCCATTCATTTTGCATGAAAGAAGTATCTACCGAAAATAAGACATCCTTGCTAAAATGAATATCCTTCACTTTGTTATAAGAAGTGTAGGGTCAAATCTTACACATAATCCAAACAACATGTGAACAAAACAACCTAAGTTGTTTTTCAGCTTACCTGTGCAGGTAACAACGGTGTTTAATCCATAAAGGACTGAAATGAGAAGCTGTTAATATTGGAGCTACAGACGCGGGTTCACTTTGTTCCTGCCGACAGCCTGCAAAGGTCACGGGTGGAGTGCGCAGGGGCTCAGTGTAGTTCACTGAGAAGAAGTATTGGGAGCTCAGTAGACATGGTTTTCACTGGGTGTTTGCTAGTTGTTGCTACCGGAGTGGCAGACCGTGGTGAGGAAGCTTGGTTCGGAGACACAGCTCAGAGGAAGAGCTGGTCCCAAAAGGCGGTTTTAGTCCCAAAAGGCGGTTCTAGTCCCAACTAGTTATCTTTGCTCCCCTGCCTGGCTGCCTCAGGACACTACAAGATTTCTCAAACATACATGAATGAGTCAAAGCTCTGGCCCTGTTTTTGATGAGAGTTTAACATTTGCTTAAAAAAGTTGATTTTACATGATATTGCCCATTTAAAATTTCAAGGTGAGTTCCAAATATTCTGAGATTTCATTTTTGTCTACTTTACATTCTTCACATTTGCCTTCACAAACTCACAGAATCCAATTCATAAGAACCCAGACCCTGCCACAGTGCCACCTGACTTACAACTGCAGTTTTTACGCTGGCTATTTTCAGAACACGTGCAAATGATGGGTTTGCTTTCTGTTCGCTAGAACATCAGGGGAGGAGGGARTAAACATAAGAAGCTGCTGCTGCTGCATTCAGCAGTGCTAGCTGTTAATGAAAGTCCCAGAGCAAAGCCCAATAACAATGAGCAAACTACAGGTAGTCTCTATTTGATAAAGTGTGAAGTGCAGGGAGTCAAATTAACCTCACTCCAGTTGTAAAAAAGTATCGTCCTGATGGGTTTATCAAACAAAAATACCTAATGCTTAGACGTAATAAGACAAGATCATAAAAAAATATAAGGAACAAAATTTTGGTGCTTTTTTACCTTTAAAAGCCTCTTCATGAAATATTAAGTCACATGCTCAGTTTGTGCAAAGCATGTTCCGAACTCACATTCAAACCAAATGGAAATCCTCTATTAGTAATTAATGGTGTTGATCTTGTAATGATTTCCCATCGGATCAGATAGATCCTCATCTCCTCGGGTAGGTTGTTTTTCTTGTGTTTTGTCTGGTAAACATCTCCAACAAAACTGGTTCCCTGAGGGGTAATTACGGCAACTGCGGGAAACAAATAAGCATAGCCAGCAGTGMAATGTTGTAATTCAACAAACTGGGATATTAAAGCCAGCAGACCTGGATGTAATAAAGTGATGCTAGGGGACAGCTGGAGAATATAGAGCTGAGAAATGGTACCAGTTCATTGCTTTTATTGAGCCGCGCACACGTAGACCATTACTTTGGCGTCATTAGACAAAATGATTCAGATGTAATCCAACATTGTCAATAWGAGGAGGAAAAATGAACTGATTAACTTACGTTAATTCATGTTTATTATTTGAAGAGGCAGACAAAAACATGAAAAAATACCTATTTGTTGATCTATTATTGTATGAAAACCAATCACTTTTGCTAACAGTGTTAGGAGATGTTGAGCTTGAAGCCACTCATCCAGCAGCTGTTTAAAGCCCCCAGCTTATTATATGACTTCACCTCTGCACAGGTTTATGGCTGTGGATCAGCAGGCTCAGTAACAAGGTTGACAGAGGCCTTGGAAAAGCCTGGAGACTGGCAAATACATGAAGCTGGTAGGTTTTGTCTCAAAAACAATGAGGGAGGGGGCTCAGAATAATTGGGAATCACCCGGTCAAGCATGGCTGAACAGAACAGACTAACTTGCCTGACCAAATGACTTGGTAGACAGGGGTTATAATATGACTCTGGTCAAACAAATTAAATAAACAAAAGCTCAAATTTTAGCTGTCCAACCCTAAGGCACTTAACAACAGGGCAATTCACTGAGCTGACAACTTTAAAACATTATAGTTGAGTAATTATTTCACAACTCAGTAGCAAAGAAGTAAGAGTTTAATACAAGAAGTGGAAGAAATTACTGTGAAACTTTGCTGAATGAAAAGTTGCTCTGGTTGTGTATTACAAACTATAGAAATATATTAGTCCTATAATAGTAGTATAGTGGCTCTATCAATTTTAATTATGGTGGTAATACTTGCATTCATGAATACAACAGTAACAGTAAAAATGCATAAACTGGATTTTCACTTCTACTTCTCAGACACTAAAAACAGCATAAAAAACACTGATAAAACAATCACAGAACCTTGGCTAATCTATTTAAAATAGTTCATTTCATTTATACAGCATCAAAAACAAAAACCATTTTGAAGATCCATGCAAGTAACTTTAAATGTTCTGTAATCATGAGGTTAAATGTCCTGAATATAAAACTGCAACAGCATTTTAAACACTTATTCAGCGTTATATATCAAAATGTCATTCTTTTCCCTTCCTGGCATGCTTGTCCTTTTTTTGTGTGTGAACGTGACTGCAGTGGATTTCAGCACAATTGGGCCAGTTGTGGCACTGAGGGATCTGGCCACACAAACCAATCCACAATTGGGCTGGTTGTGGTATGCCATCTTAAAACTAGTGCCATCATTGCCAGACCTGGCCCACACCTGTCTGCTATGTGGGATATTATTTACAAATCAAAGTGTTTCCATTGATTTGGTTTTAATCCTTATTGAACTCATAAAAATGCTGATYTTTACAATATATAATGAAGCCATGACAAAAACCAACAGGCCACACCATAATGACAAACAGTCTATTCCACACTATACAGATCTTAAAGGCAGTTACTTTAAAATTAGTTATTGTGGGTGAAGGCAAAAAGTAATCATATTATGCAAATATAAACATAGTGTGAGTAGGAAGATGTTTTTATTATTGAGCTAATAAAGAGGACCAGCTGAGAACTGCTCCAGTCAGAATTTGTGTCCATGTACTGTATTTCTATTTGTTTTCTTATTACCTCTAAGTGTAAAGTTGTTCTTAGTGGCCAGGGAAGGTTGTGATTATCCTCAGCTTAGTCAAGTTGATTAGCTGCCATCCCTCTTTTTTTCTTTCTTTCTTTTTTTTGTTCAAGCATTGCATAATTCACAGTTTAATAGCCAAGTTTCTAAATTGATAAAGAGGAAAATCGAACCAACATTATTGCTCTACATGAATAAGTAATAATAAAAATGGACTGGAGGGGAGAGTGTCCACAGATGCCAAGGATATCATTCATTTTAGCTGTCAAGACCAGCAACGCTGTAACTTTAAGTAGTAGCTCAAACCAGGTTTATAGGTGTAAATCAGGACTGAACCAGGTTTTGACACGTAAATCAAAAATAGTTTTACTTTTTACTTTGACATATTACC
>NW_013952562.1:530288-548462 GCF_001266775.1 Austrofundulus limnaeus | reverse complement strand
GACAAGGAGCCATGGCACTTGACAGGTGAGGGGCAGGTGGCGAGAGGTGGGTGGGAGCACTGACTTTATTTCCTGCCTTTTGGGATGAGGCTTTGAGCCAGTCTACTAAAGCACTGCACTTTATCTCTTTGTCTGTCATATTATTTAGGAAAGGAATAGACATTTTTCAGATATTTCTCATAGTGTATATACTTAAAAATAAGTGTCTCTGACCTAAAAAAAATTACATTTGTAAGCCATTTATTGTGCAACAGTAGCAAATCAAATTATAAATTATAAATTATAAATACCAGAAAATTACCCTCTACTTGCTAACACAAAAATAAAACAACGAAAATAATAATTGTCTGAAAACCAATAATTAGGAAGAGTTCTTCAGGAACAGATAAAACAAGGTAGTGTCAAAAATAACATTAACTCCACGAGAAAGGATGCTAATAACAAAAAGCTGCATTTTTCAAAGTTTTTCATGCACATGGATGGAACCCTCAACATTGACAGGAAACCAAAACAGACCAACACCTTATGTTTGAGTCTCCCCACCCATGGGAACACAAACTTTCTGTCATTAGAACTCCATACCATCATGACCCTAGGACAGAAGGGAGAGAAAAGGACCACAATGCTCCACAAACACATAGGGTCTTTGACAAATCAGTGAATAAGTTTAAACAACGTGCCACAGAACAGAACAATAAGACAAACAAACAAAAACATTGTCATCTCATATGTTGTTGGAACATGTGAAACGCAGAACCTCAGACAGAGGCTGGTCCAGCTTAAGGACAAAATTAAACACCTTAACACAAATTGAGTGGTGTGCCTGCAGTTCAGTGCAGTGAGGAATATTCTGGCAGTCTCTCCATAGATGCATGACTSAACACAGGAGAACCAGCTCTTCAGGACCAGACTCACATGTGCACTCACCTGCACCTCAAGGATAAAGGACACTTCGAGGACCAGTTCATATTGGACAGGGATGACATGGTTTGTGAGTGAGGTGTGTCAAATGAAGACAAAAAACAACAACTTGAAACAGGAGAAGGGCTCAGATTTCAGCTTTCCAACATTTACAGCACAACATCAAGCCTGATACCTAGTCAGTTTTACTCTAATTTACATCTTCGTGCATGTGACAAAGACACTATTGACATTGTGAGAGGTGTAGTTTAAATCTACACCTTCCTACAAAAATTGCCTAGGTATTTTTTTCAAGTTTGACAGGAGTCTTAAGTTACATAGTACATTTTTTGGTTGAGTTGTTTGTTTCCTGAAAAACTTGAAAAAATGACTTTCACAAATATTTTAGGAAGGTGTCGATACGATAGATGTAGGTAGCATCCTGTGTATATATTTTATTCAGTTAGTGTCTCTTCAGTACAATTAAATCAGTAAAAAATGACCCTCTGGGGTAAAAAAAAAGTTCCTACCTGTAACACTTTAATAGTAGGGACTCAAGTCATTGCATGGAGTTGGTTCAGAGAATTGGTCACGTTAAATATAAATGTATTAAATATAAAATATAAAATATTAAATATATTCAGAGGTGCAAACAAATTAAATTGACTGATTTTAATGACAACAAGACACTGCAACATCAAAATAACCAAGCTAGGCAATTAAAGTACAAAACAACCTAGTTTGAAAAAGGATTCCATGCTTCTTTGATAAAATACCTAAACATTGACCAGAATATGTTGTCAGGCTTTAATGTTTATTTGTCAAGAATCCACAATATGGGTTTTTATAATATGAGCATGTGGAAGCAAACATGATAAGCACTAAATAAATGCATAATTTTCCATGCACTTGAAGCTGAAAACTTAGTTTTCCAAGTTTTTGCCTCTTTTTTAGCACATTTATATAACTATATGGCGATGTGACATAGCACCTTCTTCCCTGCTGCCTCAGTTCCTGATAATGACACCAAGAGAAGCTAAAACTGTAAACTGCTTCAGGGCTAAGTTCGTTTTAGACACAGTATATTAAAAAAAGAAAACTAGTGATGGAAAGTTTGAGTTTCAATTTAAATGAATCATTCAAAAGAATCAGGTTTTTGAGTAATTTGATTCATTTAAGTCACCTGAGCACGTGCACTGATTCATACCGCTGATACTCCTGAATTGAGTGCTAGAACAGAACCACAGACTCACTTGGGTAAAAGGAGCATTCTCCCAGAGCAAATGCGCTGCTGCAGGACTGCAGGGGGCAATTTGGTAACTCAAACAAATCAAAACAAACGACTCATTGGCACCAAACAAATCATAACAAATTAATCACTAAGTTACTCTCTCCATCACTGTTCTGATTTACTCTAAGTCAGGAGTCATACTTTGAACTCGCGATTTCTGACGGTTGAGTTGAGCTTGACTCTTACAGACCACTACATCTAGGTGATTTGTTTGTTCATTGCTGACAGCAGATTGGAAGGGGGTGCAGTTTAGTTGAAACAAGAAACAAGAGCTGCTGCTTTTCCCACAAGGATAATGCAATGAGTAGCTTTTTAATATTAATTAAACATAGTTAGCAGTGCAGCTGCACAATGGTGCCACGTTGTCTAATCTCTTCTTTACAGTTAGCAATGCTAGCTAACTGTTGCAGGGACAGATCAGTGACTGAGTGAGTTAATGGAGAAGAAAAATCATAACTACTGATTCATTAAAATTAGTAATGAGTTCTGACTCGTCACTAAAAACAGACAGCTTATGGCTTGAAGAGTCATGCAGCCTATATTGAGCATTTACTAATAAAAATTTAACCTTTTACAGCTAATGTTGCTCTGTCTTAGCCACGAGATTTAATTCTTACATCAATCACAGAGACAAAGGCTCGCTCCGTTCAGCACTCTCTCTCAGCTTGCACTCCTAACAGAGCCACACCCCTTTACATGACCATAGTAATAAACACACTTCATTTAATGTTATCTACGGAAGTGTATTGATGTCATGGAGTTAAAAAAAATCTTACCATTATCATGATTGTACAATAGAATTATATTACACAAACATGACAGTATGTCAAGTTGTATGGGTTGGCTGTAATTTACACGGATTTTCCATCATTTTGCTGGTATACGGACTAGGGTTGGATATTGAAAGGGTTTAATTCGATACCGGTGCTAAATCAATACTTTCAAAACGGTACCGGTTCCCATACGGTATTTAAATCGGTACTTATATAAATAAAACACACACATTCACACAGAGGTTTATGAAGCAATGACTTTGTCTGAGGCAAAGTCAAACTTGAAATTTACCAATTTGCCTTTGTACCAAATATTCTTAAAGCATTTGTTGTAGGTGGAACTTTCTGCATCTTATTTTGTAAAGTGACACCACACTTTAGACCGTTTTGCTTTTGACAGCTCGACTGTTCGCTGCAGCGGGACACAGTAAAAAACAGTGTCATTTTAACACCTATAGAGTTGAATGTAACTCTGTTTCATGTAATATTTGGTCCCACTCAAAATTTGTGTAAAATGTACTCTACAGTCAGTGTCAACTTCTCAGAGTTAATTTTACTCGTTAGTCTCAAAATCAACAATGAAATGTGTAAAATTATTTAACACTATAGTTTGTTTACACTCAACAGAGTAATAATTTAATTTTATGGAGTTAATTTTACACTAAATATACTTTAAAAAGCACACTTTAATGTGTAATACAATTATTTACTTTTTCTTTTCACACAGTATGAGTCAGTACACAGAGTTCTGCACTCTATCCTAGAGTTAAAATCAACTCTTGAACTGTTGCATTAACACTGGTTACTAGTTGGCAAAGCATCACAACAGAGTGACACTTCACACACCAAGAAGTACCTCTCACTAATGGTGTCGATTTATGGCCAAGAACAGAAAACTTAAACTTGAACAACTAAACAACCTGAACAAAAAAACCAACCAGAAAAACAAATGTTTACACTTCTGAATATTTTTAACAGTCTTGGACATGCAAACACATAATTTCTACAAGATTACCCAGCATTCCTTGCTGAGAAAATTCTGGTCCATGAGGAAGAGGGCGGGGCTTTTCAGAATACTTCTTTGAACACTGCGTTGTGTTATTTAATGACACTGCTAAGTGTTAATCAAGACTTAACTCTGGACAGTGTTAAATAAGCTCCGCCCACAGTTGAGACAACACAGAGGAATCAACTCTGAATTAACACCAACACTGGATGTCACTTTACTCAGAAAGTGTTAAAATAACACTTGCGGAGCTGAAATTAACACTGAAAAGTTTAACAGCAAAAGTTTAACACTCCAGTTTTTACTTTGGTTCTACTCAATTCACTTTGGGTCGGGTCGGTTCTGCTCAGTGTCCGTGTATCTCCATGCAGTGTGTCCCTCACTCTGTGAGTGTGATAATGTGTGGACCGTCAGCAGCAGCTTCAACTGATGTGTTAAAAAATAAAAAAAATAAAATAGAAAAGCCATTGTGGTCTTACCATTACAACTTCACCTTTTATTTATTTATTTATTTATTTATTTATTTATTTATTTATTTATTTATTTATTATCACAGTACTGTTAACCGTGGACGGCCAGTTTGTTCGAAACCTCCCATGATCTGCTCAGCTTTGTCTCCTTCACCTCTCTCCAGGAAGTATTTACAAGTTCTGCCATTCTCAAGATCACCAACAAGGCAGTTTTATCACGGCTTTCACCATGTCATTGTTTCGAGCAGCGCGCTTGTATTTCTAAACAAAAGCAGCTCTCTCCAGGAGGAAATTTGCTGTCAATCAATCCAAGAGTTAATCCACTGGCAGAATTCTGCTAACATCAAAATAGTAAGCATGCTGTACACACTTCTACCTGAACTACTCAAGAGAAGGTTCTGAAACAGCATGGCTGTGAAGCGCACTTGGAGAGATGCATTGGGCCGAGACCGAGCTGAGTCGAATCGCGTACAAGAGCGTTCGTGGAGATTGTGTGCCGAGGCTGTCACTGTTAACAGTGAACACCAGAGGGCACAAATTAACAGCTTTCTTTGAGGCACTGAAATTAATATTGTGTTTTGGTCTGTTTACCTGCATTGACATTCACCCCGGTGCCATATGGAGGACCAAACCTATCATTATTGGAAATAAATGTATAAATATATAACTGGCGTATTAAAATAAATTATAGGGTCAAAAAGAAGTTTGACAAATAAATTATTGTGCCATTAAATCAATTACATCAATTATTTAGATATAAATGTGTATTTACATTTTAATTTTGAAGGATTATATTTTCTCTATGTGCTTTATCGCATATTTTTTGTTTATGTTTATTCATTACAAGTACATTTGTTGTAATTTGACTTTTCCAAGCCATTATTTTCTTCTTTCACATTTATCACCAATCACATATATTTAAAACATGCTTTTTCACCTAATAATATTTTATTTCTCAAATTATTTTATCGTTCTTTTTTTTCTTAAACACTGATGTATTTTCTTCTATTATATTCCTTTGTTGTATATTTTTACCAAACACATTTCCCTGAGCCCATTTATTTTCATCTCTTTTTTTTACATTCCTTGCTGGCTGTATTGTCTTTTCCAGCTCCACATGCAGCAGGGAATGTAAAAACAGAGGAGGCGGTCTTAAGAAAAGCGTCACCGCCCCAGCTTCTCGCCTATTGGCTGAGGTTCCTTTAAACTAGACCTCGGCCAATAGGCGAGAAGCTGGGGCGGTGACGCTTTTCTTAAGACCGCCTCCTCTGTTTTTACATTCCCTGCTGCATGTAGAGCTGGAAAAGACAATACAGCCAGCAAGGAATGTAAAAAAAAGAGATGAAAATAAATGGGCTCAGGGAAATGTGTTTGGTAAAAATATACAACAAAGGAATATAATAGAAGAAAATACATCAGTGTTTAAGAAAAAAAAGAACGATAAAATAATTTGAGAAATAAAATATTATTAGGTGAAAAAGCATGTTTTAAATATATGTGATTGGTGATAAATGTGAAAGAAGAAAATAATGGCTTGGAAAAGTCAAATTACAACAAATGTACTTGTAATGAATAAACATAAACAAAAAATATGCGATAAAGCACATAGAGAAAATATAATCCTTCAAAATTAAAATGTAAATACACATTCATATCTAAATAATTGATGTAATTGATTTAATGGCACAATAATTTATTTGTCAAACTTCTTTTTGACCCTATAATTTATTTTAATACGCCAGTTATATATTTATACATTTATTTCCAATAATGATAGGTTTGGTCCTCCATAGTGCCAAACCATAACTGAGTTTTTGTACCCAACCCTAATATGGACATATAGATCAGTCTCATGGATTTATTTCATGTTTTACGGATTTTTTCAAAAACTAGGTTTCAAATTTATTTAACATGTCAGAGCATGCACCCAGAGGTATTTTTACTATATGTAAATGTACGTTTTTGTGTCTTGAAATGAACTGTTTAAAACACCAACAGTTTGTGACATCACAAACCGTACATTAACCCACCCAACCTGAGCCCAGCCCCTCACTGTGGCAACCCAAGTTGGAGCTTCACCCACTTTAACAGCCATAGAGAACAAAGTTGCCTAGAGTAATTTATTTATTTATTTATTTATTTATTTATTTATTTATTTATTATGGCAATGTTCTAGCAATATTGCCAAATAAAGTTTTAGTTTGTGCAAATAATTTCATGGACTCCTTTATAAACTACTGCCAGCAGGATGTACCCAAGGATTTTCTACGTAAAAGGAAACTTCTGTCCCTATTGTTCCTTAAAAATCTGCAGGTGATTGCGAAGTAAGTGATGTCTTGTGTGTTTAATACTGCTGTTTGGCATGAACATAATTTGTTATTTAGCACAGACTAATGTTAAACGTGCTGCTGTGAGGAGGCGAGCAGCTTCGCCTTTCCTCTTCCAAATCGCCAGGTCCTCTTGAAGCGATGACCGCTGTCCGGGTGCAGCCTGGAGTGGATCATCCACCCCAGACCAGTACATCCATGGTGGATGTATTGCTCACAGCCTATTAACTACTGTAGTACCGTTGTGCATCTGGTTTTAGCAGCCATTTTCACATCTCTGAAGTGCTAATATAAACACCATGTTGGGAGGGTGGAGCTAACGTGAACAAAAGGTTGGCAGGTTGTTGCCAACAGCAGCTTATTTGCATAAACAGATTGTTCTGAAGAGAGCTCAGAACAGGTAGAACTGACCAGATGAAATCTCATCATCTGAAAATGATTTTGTGTATTAAATCGAATGAACATGTTTTGAATAGCCTACAGATGTGTCCTAACTTGTTCAAGGAACCCATATTAGGTCCTCTTTAAACGTCTTAGTGATGTGACGTTCACGAACGATCCAAATCTTTTGAACAGCTTTTTACAATGAACCAAGTCGTGGGCAGTAACGAGCCATTTGTAGTTTTATTTCTTTTATTCCTCATATAATGTTCATTTTTTCATCCTTAAATTGCTCCCGCTTTGTTTTTTCATGAAAAACAGGCAGAGTGGCGGAGAACAGAAGCTCATGGGAAAGGGGGAGGGGGATTTCTGCTTGACAAAACACATGGTTCCACCCACGTAATGTGATGACATCATCACGTCGCCGTGCGCGATGACGTGTTTCCCTGCGGCTCTTTTGAATGGCTCTCTGACAGAAACGGCTCCCCAAGATCTGGATCCCTTCAAAGAGCCATTTATCCCATCACTAAAATGTCTTCTTCTGACTTTATGAAATTGCGGTCCATGCTCGGTGTGCTCTCACTGTCAAATCTGAATCAAAGTCATTCCAGGATTCAAGGCTTGTCTCCACCCTGACTTTAAGTGGCTGCTTATTTAGTGTGTTTGAGTGTGAAAGCTGCACCTTATCCAGAGAAACGTCTGTCAAATCTAATTTTTGATCATCACTGGCCTAGGTGCTGCAGGGTTGGTGGGGTGACGTTAGGAAAAAAAAAACTAAAAATTAGACAGCATAGAAAAACAGCAGGAAAAAAAGCTTTCCTCTCTATCTTGAGTTTTCTTTCTCTGCTCTGATTTGTTTCTTTTTTTATTTCTTACTCTGTTGTTTGATCTTGTTATCACTTGAAGTGGTGAGGCAGACTGGTTTTATAACTTATACCCTCCGTTGCACATGATAAAGTCTGTCCTAGAAAAAGTCTATCAAAAAATAATAAAAATAAAAATAAGGCTTTCTAAGGCAGAGCAGGTGTTGGAAAAGGTCAAAAGGATGCTAAACAATCAAAAGGCATTCCAGTCCAAAAGATTGAATAAATGAAACCAGTATGATTGTATTTTTTTTCTTAAGGCAGTTTTAACAATAGCTATTCTCTTTGTATTTCTTTTTTCTTTTCTTTTCTTTTCTTTTCTTTTCTTTTCTTTTCTTTTCTTTTCTTTTCTTTTCTTTTCTTTTGCTGCCACCAACAAATTTCATCAGAATAGATGTAAGTGTTCACGGTCTTCCTCCACAGCAGGAAATGCTTTTGTTGCCTCTCTCATTTTTCATGTCCGAGCCACTCATCCCATGTACAAAAAAAAGCACCCAGTAAGCAAACTGTCTTACCACAGTCATTAGTAACATAAAACACCAGAAGAAAAATCCAATCACTGTTTTTTTAAAGAGATGAAAATTACTTTAGCAGTGGAGGCCAGTGTTAATTGGCTGGAGAATGTGCTACAATGCAAAGGGCTCCAGGAGTGTTATCAATATTTTTACAAAACAATGTACACTTTGTGTTTGCAAGTGGTTGGTTTCTAAATACCCAACAAGCTTATAAAGAAAAATCAATATTTGCGTTAACTGCCCATTGTTCCATATAAGACCTAGTGAAAAGCCAAAAGTCAATATTCTGCCACGTTCATTTTTTAAAACACAAGCTTTAACTGTGATTGAYTAGCACACCAAGATACACCCGCTGTCTAATTGCAATTTGCTGAGAGGAAGACAGAAAGACGAGGCTTTCTTGTCACTGACAGGATGCCACAAGGCTTGGGGAAATTAAATTCACCTAGAGAAGGATTTAATTAGACCACTTTGTATCTTTCAGTGCTGCAAAATTCTATTTACATTCATTCCAGGTTACTAAGCTACCCTGCCTTAGATATAATGGCACAATTACTTTTAAAGTCTATTTGTAAGAAAGAATAAAAACGTACACAACAAGTAGAAGGCAGTGTGATAAGGGTTTCCTTTATGCCGGCCTGATGCCAAAAGCAATGTTTGCGTCTGTCCGTGTGTGCATGTGTGCTTGCTTGTACTGTCAGCAAAATATCTCATGAACCACTGATTTTAATGAAAATCTAACATTGGATGGACATCTGTAACTGATTACCACTGATTTTAATGAAAATCTAACAAAGTAATCATTGGATGGACATCTGTAACTGATTACCACTGATTTTAATGCAAATCTAACAAAGTAATTATTGGATGGACATCTGTAACTGATTAACTTTTGAAGTCAACCTCATTCAAGATGGCCACAGCTAAGAAAGTTTAGCACACAAAAATACTAACAACCAAATCAGTTTGACAGCTATTAAGTTCAAACTTAGTTTGGTAGTAGCTGAGAGTCACTCATAACACATACATTGAGTGCTACACTTTGTGCAGTATTTTTGCTTAAAACTCYGGCAATTTCTGTTGCTTTCAACTCTGGTTGTTTTTTAGCAAAATATTATGTGGACCACTGGATTTTGATAAAACTGCCCGAAACAAATAATTTAATGTGCACCTATTTATTACGTTTGAAGCCAACCAAATCCACAAAAGTGGTTACAACTCAGTCATGTTTACAGATATTKAGCTCAGATTTTGTGTGGTAGTAGCTGAGAGTTATCCCTTAACACTTAGAGTGGTAAAACATCTTGCAAAATCACACATAACATAATTTACAATGTTAGGGCAACATTGCTGTAACTCTTACTTCACATCATATGGGTTTAGTTAATAACTGGCCTGAAAAGTGGTGGGTAATATGTATACCTTCAATGAATGTTAGGTATTTATTTTGATCTATATTTTTCCTATGATTTGCTACTTTCTCAACTAGATGTATCATAAAACACTATGGTTAAGCCCAGAATACATTGTTACACAACCTATAATTTCTTGCCCCATTCTGACACATTACAAACTATTTTTGTGATCACACTGGTGAAATATCCAACATAGAGGTGTGGGCCAGATCAGGCTAGCACTGTTGGGTGACTGCTGATGTGGCAACTGGTTTGTCAACCCCATGTGGGCCAGGTCTGGCAATTATGGCACTGCTTTTAAGATGACATGCCACAAGTGATCCAGTTGTGTTTTTGCTTATGTGTTGCCGGCCCATGCATTGAGTACCTCTGGCAAACTACAACTGGGCCACCAAAGGGTCATCATTCTTTGTAATATCTAGGCCTGAGTGTTAGTGCATTGTGTGGGCCAGAACAGGGCCAGACACGTTTGCTATGTGACCTGTAACTGTACTA
Source organism: Austrofundulus limnaeus (assembly GCF_001266775.1). Taxonomy (NCBI): domain Eukaryota; kingdom Metazoa; phylum Chordata; class Actinopteri; order Cyprinodontiformes; family Rivulidae; genus Austrofundulus; species Austrofundulus limnaeus. The sequence goes on along the minus strand of NW_013952562.1, from coordinate 538,026 downwards.
AGGCAGGAAATAAATTAAAGGAGAGAGAAAAAAAATCTTAAACAGTACATTACTCAAAACGTTATACACAGAATGTCAATTATAACATTTAAAAAAATCCTCACTGAAATGGATTTCTTTTAAAAACTGTACTTAGATGTGATAAATCATAAAGATCTTGAAGGCAGGATTATCAAGCTTCATTAAATGAAGATATGCTCAGCAGAAAGAGAAAAGTTTTATCCTGTTTTACTCCCAGTTTCAATAGAAACTTACAAAAGAGATCCATAAGGATATGCATATATTTAAAGCCTAAAATGACCAGTTTTCCATGACAATGCCTACATTAAACTTCTTATCATCTAAATGAAAGCTGTCACAAATTCTCACAAAGATTAAGCAATTTCAATTTCAGCTTAAAGAGAAACATGTTTTTTCCTGTAATCTTGCTGTACTAGTATTGTCAAACTGTGTTTAGTCATGCCATGTCTGTTCTTGAGTACGTTGATCAAATGATCTATTTAACACATTCTCACTTCCGACTCGTYACATATTGACACTTTTCCAAGGTTCCCTCTGCTTCTTRTTTTGAYGCGTCGGGTACCCCCTTCGTGTCAGCTTTTGACGCACCAGGCATTTTCGTGTTCCCTCGGCGTCCAGGTTTGACGCRTTGGGACGCAAAATATAGGGGTCTTTGACTTGGGTCCGTAGTTAATATTTGGGATCAGGGTTAATGGTTAATTGGGGTCAGGGATAGGATGTCTAGGGCGAATATTAAGTAATTTTAGGCCTGGAACACATAGTTGACGTGAATTTCCTACGTTTTCTAAAAATGGTTAATTTTAGGTATTAGGATCAGGGACAGGATGTCTAGAGTGAATAAAGGTAATTTTAGGCTTTGGGACGGTAGTTTTTGTGCATTTTCTACACTTTCTGAAATTATGAAAACGTATTCCACCCCATCTCGTCAATAACTGACCTGCGGGGAAGTTACCCGACACGTCAAAATCKGACGCAGAGGGAACCTTGGAAAAGCGTCAATATGTGAYGACTTGGGAGTGAGAATGGGTTGATCTATTAACGTAACATGATAGTATTAAAAACAAATACATTTTTTTCTGTCATGAAAGCAGATATTTCAGATTAGATTGAATGTATTTTTTATTCAGAGTACCACTCTACAATTCTTGAGTTTCACATATTTATCTCAGTGGTGATCTAATGTATTGATTACTAATCTTAAGCAAATACAGTACTTTCACCTCTTTAAAACAAGGGTTTTGTGAATTTGTTGATCTGGAGCATACAGGTGTGTCTAACTTTGTCTCCTAGTTATCCTGCTGTCTGTTTATGTTTGTGTCAAACTTGATATGAAAAAGTGAGTATTAAATTGGTGTTAGATGTGGTACTTTAAGTACTGTATGATTGGTTCTATTATGTTAGAACAGATTCTTAATGATAGACTCTGTGTTTGTGGAGAAAGAATACAACATGTGTTCTTTCTTTTGCAACCTGTTTGTTATAATCCATTCCCTCCAGCAGGTATTAGGACTGCAAGTAGGTTCCTAAAATTTGCAACCATTTCCAGTATTGTACAAGTGGGCACACTGAATCTACAGCTTCAAAACCAACTCTTCTGTTTATGTTCAGTTAGAAGCTGAGATTCACAAGGTTTTGTTACATTTAATTTCCTTTTACCAGATTGGAATCATCTTTGAGAAAGAAATTATTTTGTTCATGAAAACATAACACTTTATGATTTTACGGCTCCACTTGCCACAACAGCAGATGGGTTATCATAATCTTAAGTATGAAAAATAGAATAAAATAAATTTAGCACAGGAGTGTTAAAATTTCAGTGTTAAACGTTTCGGTGTTGATTTAACACAGCCTAATGTTATTTTAACACTTTGTGAGTAAATTGACACCCAGTGTTGCTGTTAATGCACAGTGTTGATTTCCTCAGTCACACTGGACGRTGTTAAATAAGCTACGCCCACTGTTAAGTCTTATATAACACTTAACAGTGATGTTATTTAACACTATGCAGGGTTGAAACAAGTATTCTGAAAAGCCCCGCCCTCTTCCATCTCATATCAGACAGACCGGTATTTTCTCAGCAAGGAATGCTGGGTAATCTCGTAGAAATGATGTGTTTGCATGTTTATGACTATTAAATAAGTTCATGAGAGTAAACATAGTTGTTCTGTTAGATTTGTTGTTCATGTTGATTAAGTTGTTCAAGTTTAAGTTTGTGTTATTGGCCAAAAATCAACACCATGAGTGAGAGGAATGTCCTGGTGTGTGAAGGGTGGCTCCATTATACTTTGGTTGGTCTGAAATTAACAAAAAAGTTGGTGCTGAAATTTAACACTATCATAAATGTTATTTTAACACCAGTGATTGTGGACACATATAGACACTTTAAACACCACAGGAATGTAATTTTAACACTAAATCGTTAGTAATTTCATAATTCTTATAGAAATACTGTTTTACACCACAAAAAAGTAATTTTAGCACTAAACTAGTGTACTTTCAAAACTGTTCTGGTGTTACTGTTTCACACCACAAGTGCAGTTTTAACACTAACTTAGTGTAGTTTTATAACTCTTTTAGAGTTATTTTTTTACATAGCTTTAAATCTTAATAGGTGTTAATAATTTTAAAACTGAAGTAGTGGTTCCCATATAAACTGTACAAGTGTTAATTTTAATTCCAATAGTGTTAAATTTACACTTTCAAATTTGCTGTGTAAGTACTAAGACTTTATTTATTTTCTTATTGAGTCCCACAAATTCCAGACGCAGTTCTTGTTTTTCACATTGTTTAAGTTGTATTGTATAATTCTACCTTAGAAAAAATATTTGAATCCATCATTAAAAAACTGAATTAATCATGACATTAATGCCCATTATGACTGTAAGTAACCCTCTGACTACAGCTATTGATCTGGAAAAACAGAGTTCCTCTTGGGATTTTTGCAATATGTTCAGCTTCTAGCTCAAATTACTTTTATTCAGTTTTGCAACAATTATCTGCCTTATACTCTTTTTCCATGAATGCAGTTACTACCATCTGTGTGATAGAATCGAAACTGTGATAATTAGAAGTAAAATGCTCAATRACTGTTTATATGAATTTAAATAACATCTTCCAAAGTAAAGTAACTTATTTCAAACTGTAAAATCTTTCATTATTTTTTTCCAGCGAAGTTTACTTATAACCTTGAGTTTGTCAATTAAACTTTGGGCAATAAAGTTTTATTCCTCCTAATTAAATATTTACGGTTTAATCTTATAAAGTCACAAATAACCCCACATTTCTGAATATTTTACTGATGGTTTAAATCTTCTAAGATATAGGTCTTACGTATATTTTATATTTTGGTTGTAAACAAGATGCAACGTAATGTTTGAGATTATAAAACAGATAAAAAACACTTAATATGGTGTAAAACGGTTATGAAAAAATCTGCTGTATTTAGGTTTAATTAATCAGAGAGAAAATTATACAGAGAAACAAAACCACACACAAATGTTCTCTTGTTATTGCGAGTAAATATATGTTGTCACTTTCATTATCCATTTTAAATTGTGCAGTTTTTTAAGGCCTTTTTTACATTTTCCTGTTTGGTGTTGTAAGAAAAAAAAACAAGTACTCAAAACACTATGTTCTTACATACCATGGAGAATGTTGAATTTAAAACTCTTTTATTAGCCCATTTSAATGTTTTATGGCATATATCTGAARCAGACTGGGTAGACTGCCTGGAACGATTTGGCCCATTCGTACACATCCCCAGGCTTCTCTACCTCCCATTGGGTTATCAGCTGACTGCCTGGCCCTGAACCTGATTTCTGAATACTTATTTCACACTGTTTCCCTATTTCTGTCCTAACAGACTGAGCGCAACGGCACCACACTGAAACTACAGCTCTGATTAGAAACCAATTAGCTMCCCCTAATCTTAGACTCCAGCAGAAGAAGCACGTCGTCTCGTTTTGGATCCTGCTCTACAGTGCAGTCTACKCTCGCTTGCTGGAAGCTGTTGAAAAAAATAAGATGTGACAGGCAAGACAAGCGGAAGAGCAACTCTTTTAATGCCACCTGACCTATACAGTTGCTGTGGTTCATTGTTGGATCACACTGGTGGACAAGATGACTGTAGTGTTGTTTTCTCTGAACAAAGCTCTGGAGGGGTGTAAAGAGAGTTGTAATTTGGATTATCAGTGACTTGAAGACAGCGTCTATTAGCTGAGAGAAAAAATAATCAAGCAAACAAACTTCGGCATGACTATGTCAACTGCTGGAGTGCATGCAAATGTATCTTACATCTGTATGTGTCTATTTTGACACTGTCTTTACTTTTCCCTACATCAACCAAATGTGGATTCCAAACTAAACAAATCTGCTCAAAGGTTCTTTTAAAAAAAAAAATTATTAGCCTTTATTGCCCCACAGAGGGGAAATTAATTCTCTGCATTTTACTCATGGCACATGTGAACACATGGAGCAGTGGGCTGCCGATTACAGCACCCGGGGAGCAGTTGAGGGGTTAAGTGGGGCTGGTTTGTTCAAGGAGTTGAACCAGCCTTCCAATCACTGACTCATCTTCCATAACCTCTGCACCACCACTCCCCAACAAAGCTAAACCTGATGCATTGACCTGCACAAACCCACGGCCAAGGTTTACACATTCAAGCCAAATTTCACTCCAGTCCCTTGATGCTTTTATTCTTGGGGTTGTTGCTAGAGGTCAGAGTCATTGGTGAATGGTATTGTCCTTACCTCCATACCTGGAACTTTCTGCTCAGTGGTTAGAAAGGTTGTGCTCCAATGAGAGAGTTGGTGGCTCCATTCCACTACTATTCAGTCACATATCGAAGTATTCTGTAAGACACTGAACCCACTGCCTCTGATTGTGTGTCCCATCAGTGTATGAATGTGTTCTAAAGCACTGATTAGTCTCCAAAARTTGATTTATCCAGATTAGTTTTTAGAGATGTAACAGTATTGCTTTATAAATGTGTAYCTGGATGGGTAAATAAGGGTGCAGATTGCAGTGTAAAAGGCTTTGAGTATCATGGTTGGATAGAAAGGTGCATATAAGTCCATTTACCATTTAAATATTGAGGCTCCCAGTCAGCTGACTAATGGTGAAGCAAAACTACATACTGTCAAGGAAGAYTGGACAGAAACATGCTTGCCTACAGCCAACAACCACCCAAGCACMTAGAATCTAGAACCTAGGGAAACTGTTGCCCCAGTATTGCAGGCTTCAGAATGCTGCTGTGATGTGTAGAGTCTCAGCAGATTATTTCTTCCAAATACTCTAACCTACCCTCTTTTGAAAAATAACTGGTTGCTATGATGAAAAAAAGGAACTAATACTGCTCTGCACCAGTAAAGGAGAGTAGTTAAAAGGTAAGCTGCTGGGGGTGTCTCCCAAAAACCACTGCTGCAAATTATTAACAGACCRCTAGTGTCTGTGTGGGAATTTCAASTTCTCATTCTGCACCAAATCCTTCTCTGGCTAATGTAATTATTGATTTTTTTTCTTTTATCAACCCATTATTGTGGATWACCTTGCAAATTTGATGCCCTCACTCTTGAGTGCTAATAAGCTGAATAAGGAATAAATACCAGTCTTTGGGAATCTAAGTGCATAAAAAAGCAGTTTTAACAATCTTTAATGTTTTAAACTTCTGCAAGGTCAAAAACCTTTTTTTTCTGGCTCCAATCAGGCAGTAAGCTGTGTGACGTCTTTCATTTACAGTATTATACTGTATATATTTATTATTTTGAAATTTCTCCATTTTCAAAAGAGATTAAATACAAATAAATTAATTAATTAACTAATTAATTAATTAATAAAAAAGCAAGACATTAAATGTCAGAAAATATACAGGGTGCAATTAACATGACTGATTATTTCCAACCTGCACATTGGGCACTGATTGTCCCTCTTCTACCTCAATGACCCCTTCACTACCAGGGCATTTTTCCATGATCTATGTTGGTCAAAAACAATATATTATTTGCATAAGACTGTTTTGTTATACCAATCACAATTAATAACAAAACACCAAAATCAGTCCTCCCAGTTTGTACTATGGGCTCAAATTTGATTAGGCCCATGATGCCTTCAGGTTTTATTGCCTGGAGCTACTATAAATTTATTAAGTTTAGTTTTCTTAACGTTAGGTCTCTTACTATTAAAATGTTTATTTTGAAGGATTTTATTTCATCACAATTCAGATTTATTTCTTCCAACTGAAAGCTGGTTAAGAGACATTTCCTTCAAATGCTTGAAGTCAGCTTTTAAAGATTTTTCCTTAAATTTTTTATCATTTAAACCTTCCAAGGTTGAATGGTTGTGGTGGTGGGTTCGCTGTGGTTTTGAAAAGCATCTTAAATGCTTAATTACCGATGATAAAAAATTCACAAGCTTGAAGCTCGAAGCTCTACAGTATTTTAACTATCAGCTGCTTTTCGCCTGTCTGTTGTATTGTGATTTACCCTCCTTCAAAAATCCAACTGGAACTTTTTATCAAAACTGTCTAAATTTTTATGTTTTTTTTTTAATTTTTTTTGCTGCAATAATTTTTWAAAAAATGATATAGTTATATGACTGACAATTTTTTCACTTTCTCCTTGATATATTGATGACTTAGTTAAACATTTTAACAACCTTCTGCTGTAGAGACTGCTGCTTCTTTTATGTCTGGGCAGACACAAACATAACTCCATACTCTGAATAAATGATGATACTTGTTCCATTAGGAAGCGATGTAGACAGGTAAAACACAGATGGAAGTCACTACAACCCCTCAAGCACAACAGTGATATGAAAGGACTTGTGGCTCTGCAAAAAAATAAAAGTAAGAAAAGCACAGATTGACTATTTTAATAGGCATATCCCTTTAAGCACGCCTAATCCAAAATACTTTTTAATTCACTCAACTGCATTTTAAATAATTCCTCTCCAGTCACAACTGAGAGAGAACTGGCCAATTTTTAAAGATATTTTCACTGATAAAATCTCAAAGATAAAGGCATCTATTGCCTGCCTCTTTTCTTCGAGTCATATCACATTYATTTAGTTTTTTTAAACCATTTTTTCCTTTAATACGCTCAGTGAGCTACTTGACCATTGCCAACACTTGTGCCTCTACTTGYTCATACAAAGCTGTGCCTCCAAGAGTTTTTAAAGAAGTAGGATTRGGCAAAATCATATCATGAGCAATTAATTGTTCGAAAAACTGTCACCATTTAATATTGGGCWCTTTGGGGGTACAACAAYTAATGACTTATATAAGTCATTAATTGAATATAAAATATAAGTCACAGGCCTAACGCTAACAGCAAACTTCAGCAAATGGTGCAAACTAATACTCAGCTGAGAATAGGGCTGCCACAAACGATTATTTTAATAATCGATTAATCAACGATTATTTATTCGATTAGTCGACTATTCAGATCATACGTTAATTGAATATAAAACATACAGCTTATCATGTCAGAATGCAGCTGCTATTATATAACCATGGTTAGATTTTAGCTATATGCTAACTAAAAATAATTGCTGTGGAAGGCAAGTTCTGCTCTGCAGATATTACACAGGTTTCTCTTTCATTTTCTTAAAATGATCCCACACTTTTGAACTCTGTTGCTGGGTAGCCATGATACCAGAGCCTGTCTGTATAATGTCTTGTGACGTCCACGGCCTACCCCAGTTACCACTACTGTGCATGTG
>NW_013952562.1:525946-530278 GCF_001266775.1 Austrofundulus limnaeus | reverse complement strand
GTCTAATACTTGTGTAAAAATGCAACAGACAAGCTTTTTTTATTGTTGCATCATAAAAAACTACTTAAGTTAAAAACTTAAAGAAAATATGATATATAAATAGCTTTCCGTTTACTCAAAGCTTAGTGGAACCAGTTAACAGAACTTAAAAGCAAATTCAACAATTTTTAGAGTGCATAAACAACTTCTTTCATGATGAGTTTGGTCTGGGGCTGCGTGATGCGGTAGACAGTAGAAACGATATGAAGTTGGCCTACGGTAGAAATTCTCTATCGTCCAATCGTCATTACGTCATCGCACCTGTGTGAACAGGGCTGCGAGTGCAGAGACAACTGAGCAGGAGTTTGAAATATAATGAAGAAATTCTAGAGTTTTAAAACACGTATAGAGAGAATAAATCCTCACAATTTCCTCCTTCCTCTGTAGAAAAGTTACGTCGTGTCGCGGGATCATTTCCTCCCTCCCTTACTCCCGCTGCACGTCGCACAGAGCAAAGCTTTAACAACTGCAGTTTTTCACACCCAGTTGTCAGAGAAAAAAATGTTTTTTATGTGTTACCCACAAAGATTATTTAAAAAAAAGACGACGTTCGTTCAGTCGTAAATCCATCTCGCTAATGTAAAGTCAGCTTCTGCTCTGATGAAGATGATGAAGATGAGCGCACAGCAGAGCAGCAGCTGATTAGTTCAGCAGGCAGAAGCTCATTGTATGGCAGGCAGATATTAAAGCAAAAATGTTGGGTTTAATTAAGATAACAGTTTTCTGCAAAAAAAAAAAAGCTCTAAAAATTACATTATCTTATCTTTTTATGATAATTTTCTACAGCAATATATACCATTACCTGGAAGGGGTTAATTTATACCATGATATGAATTTGAGGTCATAGCGCCCAGCCCTAGAACACAGGGTGACTGATTTAAAGTAAAAAAAAAAAACATACAAGTGCAGTTGTCATCTATTTGTCAAATTTATTGTTAAATGCCACAATTAGTTGTGATTAATTTTTTGCCAGTATCGCTACTGTAATGTCATTGGTCTGCTGTCTAATGCTTGCTGTCCATTATAAAATCAGTCCCTTTCTACTGGCATTTTTTTCAGATTTTTATTTTTTTTAATTGCATTTAGGTAAAACACCTAACTGCTCAACACAATTTTCAGTGAGTCTTGATTGGTAAAGAAAGAAACAAAACACTGTTACTCAAATTCACTCTTCTCATCAATGCAAAAGATCACTTGAAAGAATTTCGAGACCCCGTGATGATCAGAGACTTTGGTCGKGTCTCAGAGTGGGATGTAATTGCTACTACCTGAACAGCTCTCCACAAGATGGTGACAAAATGTGAACTTTTTACCTCTATTGGTCTGAAAAATGAATTTCAATAATCACACCGAGACACTGAAAGTACTTTAGGTCTAACAGGTACTGACAGACACACTTACAGTTTTGAGGATACTTGACGAAGGGCCTTGAAGCCTTGCTAGCTTGTTTTATAACTTCTTCTCATATTTTCTGTCAAGTCAAGCCAGTGCCACTTTCCTCCATCATTCACAAAACTTTTTTCTTGAGATTAATTGCAGCTTTTTATAGTTTCACACAATCTGCTTGGACCTTTTTACAGCCTTTTTATTACAAAGTTAAACGCTTTGCAATGGAATACAGTGGCAGTAAATGCCATATCCTTTCACCGTGGCAAGGGCAGGGTAATTGTCTGTGTGGCATAATCGTCTCAACAAAAGCTGGTGAAAATGACAGGGTTTTAACATAATAAGGAGCGCAGTCATTTTACTTACACCCCACAAATTCCTCCCTGCCAGCATTAGTTTGCTTTCTTCTGTTGCAGGGAATGTTTATCTCCATCTTAGGGCCTCAATTTTACTCTTTTCTTCACTGCCGATGGCCTGTAATTACATCCATCTGCTCTTTTTGCATACAGTCTTACTAGTCTAGGCATAAGGGAACAGAATGCAGTGGCAAACACCAGCATGGCAAGAAAGTAGGTTGACTATAAATGTCAGCTAAACACCTGTGAAATTTTTCTGAATCTATCAGACCTAAAATGAGCGTGTGGTCATTTTTGAAGGCTGTTCTGTCTAAAAGTTACCAATAGTTAGTACTTCATCTAGACATTAGTTATAAAGCACAAAGTAGGGAGAAAAAGGGCTGATATCTTCTTTCAGGCTGGGTTAATGGCTAGTCAAATCTGGGCCCCAAATTTTTGTTTTAGAAAATTTTAGGCTTAAACAATTCATTCTCAAAAACTGCAGGTGTAAAAGAATACACCTGTATCATCCAATCAGTCCAAATGTTTACTTAACACAGCTCTCCTCTTAGCTGATATTAAACCGGGCTACACAGTGGTTCAATTGGTAGAGCTGTTGCCTCCATCAACCATCGAATCCCGGCACATGTGGGTTTTCTCTGCATACTCTGCTTTCAACTACAGACCAAAAACATGAATGTTAAGCTAATTGGTAACTCTAAATTGTCCCTGGGTATGATTGAGTGTGAATGGTTGTTTTTCCTGTTTGTCACAATGTAACCTGCCCAGGTTGTATCCCACCTCTCACACAGTGACTGCAGGACATAGGCATCAGTGACCCCCTTGACCCTGAAAGGAAAATACAATGAATGGATAGATGATACTGTATTAAACTCAACACTTTCAAATGACATCACTTGTTCAGTGTGTTGATGTTTTCTCAACTGAACGGTGTCCATGAAGATACAGTATGTGTGTTGTGCCTAGATTGTTTCTATATCGACTGGGCTGAAGCTGTGATGTATCAGTAGACTATTTGGCTCATCTAATCAGTCCAAATGTTTACTTAACACAGCTCTCCACTCAGGCTATTTTAAGAAAACTGGTCAAGAGATTATGGTTGTGCCACGCCCATGTATGTACAAACAATGTAGCGGCATCATTGGTTTCAATCACAGTATGAGTTTTAGTTGTGTTTAGGCTTAAAGACATTTGTGAAAATAATATCAAATTCCACCGGGAGGACCATGTTTTGTGAAACAATAGCCTACTTGTAACAGTGACTCAGAATGTASCCATCATCCCAGCATGGAGGGTTTTTTTTTCTGTCACTTCTCCCAAGATAAGACGCAGGCAGAGAAGCATAACAGCTGGATTTGAAAGATGGGACAACCTAAATTTGACCAGAAAAAAGTACACTCATGTGTGCTCCAAACATTTCATCAAAGGTAAAAGACCAACAAAAGGCCACTCTTCTCCTTTCCCTGCACTTTCCTAAGGACGTACAGTAAATTGTTTGCTACAGTCCYACGGCCTCACACGCATTCTACTGTAGTCAGTCACACATACGGTGATACTGCTACTTACATAAATTTCAAACATCACTGTCAAAGTTTTTTAATGCTGCAGAAGCAGTGGCTTGAGTAATAAACACAAACACGCAACAACCAATGCAAGATGACACCAATACAAAAACCAACTTTTTTAACAACTCCTATTTCATGTCTGTTGAAGACCTCGATCCTCCAGTCAACATTTCAGCTGAACTTTTCTGTATTTCCTGACATCAGTTCTTCACTTCAACTTCATGCTAGTGTAGAAATAATATGTGTCGTTCAAAATGGTATGTCTGAATAAACAGAAATCCAACTGGATTTTTGTCAAAACTTTATTCTCTTCTGACTCCAATCAGGTTCATACAGGCTTCAGCACAAGACCTTGAGCTAAACCAAAACAAAACACAGTAGCTCTGCTCTGAGCAGGGACTCTGCAACACACTAATAACTTCTTTCTACAATAATGAATTGAGCTTATAATGTTCATCTCTTCCAGGTTACACCCCTGGAGGTGTTGCCTTTTACATCAGACGTCAGAACGTAACTCATTTTGTTTAGGCTAAAAGGAAGAACAAATGATAAGACACACCAACTCTTTGTCTGCTTTAACCTTACTTACAATGTTCAGAAAGTATAAAATACAAAACTGCATCTAATATTCAATTAATCAGTTACAAAATTTCCTTCACTAGGAACATCTTTGTATGTTTTGGTAACAAGACTGAATCTCTGTTGGGGTTACTTATGAGAGAAAACCATCATAAGTGGAGCGCGTTATTTGGGGTGGACTGATACATGATAAACATGGCCAATGTCACATAACAAACCAAAGGGTGTAAAAGTTGAGAAAACAGTAGCAAACAAGACAAATTGTGTATGCAAAAGAGTGGCAGTTTATTGCAAGCTTCTGTAATATTCTTTCATGTCACATTTTAGATAAACTTTTTTAAAACTTGAAAAACAAGTTTAAAAACTGGAATTTTGTATGTTTCATCATTTTTTCCTTTGTTTTGTAT
>NW_013952562.1:524143-525871 GCF_001266775.1 Austrofundulus limnaeus | reverse complement strand
GATTAGATTATTTTACTCTAGATGCCAAAATGAATTTCAGCAAATATGGAAAAAAGAGGATGTGTGTGAAATGGGAAAATAAATATTTTTTTGCTTCATTTTAGGGATCTGGAGCAGCAGGTGTTCTGCATAAACAAAAATCATAAAATGTTAAAGTGGATTGTGAGTAGGCGGGACATTTAATTTGAGGCTTAAAATTAAGATGACACAACAGTGATTCAAAGAGCAATTTAGCTAGGGTGAGCCACTCCAGGGAGGATATGCATCTTCTTCAAGTCTGAAGCTCATGACACTTCTAGCCTCAAATAAAAAAATAAAAAAAAATCCCATCTCTGTCACATACAGCTTATTCACATCTCCTCTTTCTGAAATGTTTGCTCCTCTAATTCTCTGGCAATATTCTCCTGCCTTTAACTGTCAGAGGAGTTGAGAGGCAAAAAAAATGTAGCGGGAAGAGATACAATGTTGCACCTGCTATAAGGACCTGGTGTGAGAAGATGCATATGAATTAAACATTTTTCAAGGAGTGGAAGTGAAGGAGTGGACTTCTTATTTGTTAGAATAAATACATAAAGCATATTCCAGAAAAAGCCCATAATAATATCTGTCACAATCCAAGGTTACCAAATGTGCAAGGAGTARATTATTCCTTCTCATGCAAAGTATAATGACCAGACTAAATAACTGCTGACAGAAACAGAAGGAGCTGGTTCAGACATACTGCAGGCCATTTTGTGTGTGTCAGTATGTGTGTTTGGCTTAGATTGTGTATATGCGTGTATTGTTAATTAGGCAGCTATCTCTGTGGAGTGAAAGATTTGTCTTACAGTCTGTGGAAAGTCTTTCACTTACCCTTTAAGTGGTAAAAACTKTCACTTCAAAAGGAGTTTAACCTGCATTAAAGAACACCTGTTTTAGTTGATCTCTTTTGTATCACAACATATGTTCTTTGACTCAGACAATCCTGTTTTAGCAGTTGTCAAGAAGAAAAACTCTGATAAAGCACTTATTCCTAAATGCCGTAATGTGATAAACAGGTGGAAATTAAAAATCTTCAGCCATTCAAACTTTTTACCAGCAACTTTTTTTTGTTTCTGTAACATGGTGGCATTTAGACAATTCATGGTCCTTGGTGGCATATTCAAATTTTTGGTGCTACAATCAGATAAGGGCACTCAAAATCTAAAATTCACAATGGTTGTGATTTTTATTTTCCTACTGAAACCCATAATTTTTGTGTCTAAAGAAAGCACCGATAGTTTTTTTTAAATATTGCATTAAACTGTACATACAGTGGTTTTTAGGTAAAAGAATTAGTATTGGAGTATTCAAGCCAGGCTGTTTGCCCAAAATTAAAAAGATGGCATTTTTGAGTGCAAGACAGGAAAGAAGGAGTGGAGAACTTATTTCTTTTTTTTTATGCCACTTCAATAGAAAACAGAAATGAATATTAGTTTCTTCATCATCAGTGACTTTTTTATATGAAAGAGATCAGGAAAAAGAAAGAGAAAAAGAGGAGAAATGTAATGGGGAAGATTGAAAGAGAGATTAGAGAAGATATGTGGAAAATAAACCAAGAAAACACATCCGACATCTGTCTTCACACCTGCAAAAATGGAGAAAACAAAAAACAAAGCAACAAACAACATGTGTATGTCATAATAATAATTATAATTTTTCTGATATATATACAAACTTCACATACATACATATATAGATATACGTATA
>NW_013952562.1:511394-524020 GCF_001266775.1 Austrofundulus limnaeus | reverse complement strand
ACACACACACACACACACACACACATATATATATATATATATATATACTGTACACCTTCAACAACCGTCAGAAGCCCCAGAAGCTGAACACCAGTTTGTGTTTGTGTGCAGTTGTGAGCATGCATGTATATACAAGATTTTTCCAATGGAATATTTAATGGTGACTGTGGGGACCCAGAGACCTGAGCCCCAAGAACCGAAGCAGACATAAGGGAGACCAGTGACAAAGACCCCGAGAGGGACCCCAAGCACGGAGCCCCCAGGGGCACCAGCACAGGAGGAACCCCCCACCCCCAGAGGGGACCATAGGAGAGAACCAGGAGAGCCCCCCCAGCGACCCCACGCAGTAATCCCCCAGGGCCGGCAGCAGTGAGCTCACAGGCCCCGCCAACACCCACCGTGCCAGAGCAGATCCAGGCATGGACACAGAGGCCCGGGCCCCCTGGACGCACCAGGCCAATGCCCGATAGGGCCAGAGGACCCAAGCCCCACCAGGCAGTCACCGGGCCGAGCCAGCACACACCCGAGTGCCCAGCCCCAACCACTAAGGGCCACCAGCGCACAGGCAGGCAAAGGCACAGCCCACCAGAGGGCAGAGTGGCAGGGGGACAAAGCCCATCACCAGCTGTGGGCCCCCAGGTGATCTAGAAGAGGGGGCAGCCCAAGACCCAGCCTGACACATATCCAATCATACACAGACACAATCACACAATCACACCCTCATCCTCACACCCACTCAATCTCGTCCCTTGCATGCCATAAATGCCCACCCCCGAATCCCTATATGTGAATGTCATGAGGATGTTATAAGTGAATGTCTATGGTGTACAGTAAAAGTTGGGCCCAGGTGGTTAGGGCAAATAGAGATGTAAAAGTGTTGCTCCTTGTAACGCACCCGAGCCCCAAAAGTCCCACATGAGTGGAGTTGAAAATGAAGAGGGAGGAAGTATGTGGCAGGGATGAGGACAAAAATGACTGGGGGAGCAAAATGCTCCCACAGGGAGTCAGTTCCCTCACTGACCCTGGTAGGCACCTCCGTTCCCCGAGACCCACCCAGGGAGTGAGGTCACAATACCTCTTCCTCCAGACAGACCGCCAGGCCTGGGGAGCCTTAGACCGTGGTCAGACAGAGCCCAGAGGACAGCCAGAAACTGGGATCAACAGTCCACCCACCCCAGAGCTTTTCAAACCCCCAAGACCTGACCCCCAGCTCCATAGCAAGCCCGCAACCCATGGAAGCCACCGAACCACCGCACCCCATAGAATGAAGCTGTGGCTGAACTGGAGAGTTCCTTCAGCGACGGACTGCTGCTTCCGAGGTGCACAAAAGAGCGCTATCGTAGATCCTTCCTCCCAGCTGCTCTCAGACTATATAACCAGCACCACGCCCAAAAATCACAATAAGTATTTACAAAAATTACAATAAGTGTTTAAAAAAAATCACAATAAGTGTTTACGCATCTGTTGCCTGTACAGTCATTTTTACTGTCACTATTCATTACTCAACTGAACAATCATTTGCACTACTACTAACTTATACAGTATTATTACTAATCTGAGCAATCACCTGCTCTGTTATTACCCATTTTAAACCTTAAAAAAATAAAATTCTGCTGTAATTGCACGTATGTTTTTCTTGTCTGCATTGTGATACTTCACTTTACAGGTAATCGCCTGTTGAGATTGTTTTGCACTGAAAACAGGCAATTTCTTATTCCTAATGTCAGATTCTGATAGTCTACTGTCTCTAAAACAAAACATATTGTTTTCTATTGCACAATTATTTATATTATATCAGTAGTTGTATCATGGCTAATCAGTGTTAATTTTGTTTTGTGTTCATCATATATAGTTTGTAAAATAACTAGTCTGTGAACCTCTGTACGGATGCTGCTGTGACACCTAAATTTCCCCTCGGCGGGGCAATAAAGGTTAATTCTATTCTATTCTATGCTATCTATTCTATTCTATTCTATTCTGAACCCCAGCAAGGAAGATTCAGCCAAGAGTGTCCGCCCAGCCACCGACAGCGCAAGGCCACCAAGAACGAACCCCTGCCACAACAAAGGGGCCAACCAGCAGACCTAGCACAGCCCTGGCCACCACCAGAGACCATCTACACTGCCCCCACCCCAGAAGAAACACTACACCTACCCCAACATTCAGACAACTCTCAGAACATATGTAGCACACTAAACACCCAAGGCTGTGTTGAGCCACCCCCTCCCACGGGCCACCAGCACCGCCCCCAGCCAACCAAAATAAGTGAGGAACTTATTTCTAGTGGCAGAGTGGGTTGCAGGATGTTATTTGATGTTATTTAATGTTTTTTAAGTATATGAAATGTAAAATAAATATGAAACTGAGTTTTTACAAAAGTTCAGTAGCGCGATTTGAGCACATTTTTTTCCAGTTCAATTTACACATCTGTTACTTCATAGTTTTACCCACATTTGGCCAGTGGTGGGTGCTAATTACCATCCCTGGGGGGAAAAGTTAGTGGCTATTGGAGAAAAATGTGGTATAATAAAATTTGCTTTGAAATTATAAATTTGAGTTAAAAATGTAAAAAAAAGAATTAGGTTCTGACTGGGTTGCAGCTGTTGGCAAATCAGTGTTCTGAGAAAATGTTTGAGTCAAGCAGCCAATCATCCAATATCTTTACCAATGCGGTGCATTGGCTATAGGTGCCAAGCACACTTTAGAAGATTGACCACTGTGGTACGAGCACACCAACATATTGGAAGGAGTGGGTCTTTCAATGTATGCAATTTATCTTGGCTAGATTTCTGTGTAGAATGGCATATAAATAATAGTTTTTTTATTGGTTAGCCTCTGCCTTCTTAAAAGTTGAGTTTTATTGATATGCTGACTTAAACTTAGCAAGTCATGATTACCACATTAATTTTCACCAGCTAAAACTACCGTCTGTTAAGTTGTCCTCGTCCTGAACAATATGGTCTCTTTATCCAACCAAGAAAAGTCATGTGATATCAACTCTAGCTAATACACCACATTGATCTTTGCTCACTACTTCCTTTCCTGGTCAATGGGGTCACTGGTGTCCATGTTCAGCAGTCACWGTGTGAGGGGTAGGGTACACCCTGGAAAGGTTCTAAGTCCATCACAGACCCACATATAGACAAACAACCATTTTTGCTCTCACCTTTGGAGTTGCCAATTACCCTAACATCCATGTGTTGGGTCTATGGGAGGAAGCAGCAGTACCCAGAGAAAACACACACATGCAGGACATAGAGGACATACAAACTCTACCCAGAAAGATCCACAGCAGGATTCATTTTGCTGAGGAGCAAGAGCTCTACCAACTGAACCACTGGAGCTCTTCTAGTTGAGCCACAATCATGGCTTGTTTTCAGGTGCACAGCAAAATTATACTTTAGGCCATCACATTATTTCATTGTTCATGTTCACCTATCAAACTCACATTGGCAGCCGCCCAAACTGTGATTTAACCCACTGTACAGCTTTGAAATGAGGATAGGCTAATTTGGATGAGTTTTTTTTTATAATTACKTTTTTTATCACTGACATTTTTTAGAGCTGAACATGTTTTCTGTCATAGGAGAGCTCTTGTACAGGTGTCAAAACACAGCTCAAGATGAGTTAGTCATTCAGGACACATTTGAGAAGAGATTGAGACACCCATAACCACTCAGATTATTCTCAAAGACTGTTTATGCCTCCATTTTTCAAACATGTTCAAGATTTAAGCAACTAGCCTGTGCACCTCAAGCAATGGAGCTGATAACCCATGTGAATGTTTCTAATCAATTTAGAGACTCCTTTGTGAATGACGTTAACCTTAATCTAACTAGTCACCAGCAGTTTTGGCGCAGTAAGCTCACAGCTGTAATGGATAAGCTATTTCAACTGGATCAGATTCAAGAAAATTATTATATCTAGAACCTGTCTTGTATGCACTTTGAAAATCAGCCAACTCAGTGTTTAAAGCCACTTAAGCAAAGATTTGAACAGTGGCTGTAACCTTTCATTGTGGTGTTGATTGACAATTCCATTCTTAGTTCCAGTGATTTTGCTTTATGGATTGGAAATGTTTCCTAACATATATATTATTTATGAGAGGTCACCTGTGGCTACACCTGGTAAAGAGTTAAAAGCTATTTGGCTTGTTCAGAACAATGGGCAATCATTTAAAATCTGAAATGTTATTACAGACTTCTAATAAATTTGGTTACAATCATAACCGCTCATATTTAAACTGAGTGCACAGGAAATAAATGATCAAATGACCCAGATTTACTCACTGACTGTTCAATAACTCCTTGATAATCTGAATACATTTTTTAAATGCTAGTCACATGAAGATTAAATCCTTAACAACAAGGAGTGTTTAACACTGCATGACTGAAGAAGCTTCATGACTATTGCCATTTACATTATGGGGCCAAATTATGTTTGGCCCCATATCTATCACTTGTGTATTTAGTGGAACTGGACCATTTTTAGCTTGACTGGCAGTGAACATTGAGCAGCAAATCAGGCTAAAAGAAATCAGATTTTTTTTACCTGCTAGGTAAATGCAACACATTCAGTGACATATAACTAAAGCAAAGATAGAGAGCAATAATGCTTTTGTTCATGTATGTGTTGTTTAGTTTGTACCCTTATCAAAATACATCATGGATCACTGAATAGATTTTAATGAAACTTCCTTAATTGAATTAATGAGTGTACATCTAAAACTGGTTATGGTTTGGATCAGTCGAAAACAAGATATCCGCCACAGCAGAGCAATCTTAGCAAACTCAGAAATTGCTTTACCCCAGTCCCCAACTTATATGAGCAGAAACTGGTTGTGGGAGACTTGTTTGAAATTCTGCCTTAAAGGGGCAATATTATGTGTTTCTCAGGCATAGATTTAAATACTATACCATAATAAAGTATCTATGTCACCTTTAGCTGTTGTTAAAATGCTGTTTTTATGTTTAAATAGAAAATAAACTTATCTTCTCATCACGTCCTCTTTTAAATGCCTTGAAATTGGCCTCTGTCTCTATAAGAACCACCTTCCGCTTCTGTCTCGTCCATGTCAGTGTGGGGTGGCGGCGGCAGCGGGGGGCTGCTATGATGGAGTTTACTTGGCATCTGAAAATACATTTCCTCAAAGGTATTTTTAATCTGACAAGAGCTTCACTGAGTGAGAAGTAATAATAAGAGCATAGCAGACATTTTCAGTTTCACTTTCAGTTTCACCCAAGAGCCTGCATGAGTCATGAGTGGGTATATGGGGGAGGTGGGGGCGCTCTGCCATGAGGAAGCTCGGCTTAAAGACACAACCCAGTGTTGTTTCTGGTCTCCACCTGTCGTTTTGCTCCTCAGCATGGCTGCCTAAAAACGCTGCAAGATTTCTCAAACATGCATGAATGAGTCAAAGCAAGGCTTTGGGCATGTTTCTTAATGAGAGTATAACATTATAACATGATATAAAACTCAAAAAAGTTGATTTTACATGATGTTGCCTCTTTAAACCTGCAGTATCAACCCTGCAAGTCCTTCCAGTCCCCAAAGYGCTTTACACTACAGTCAATCACCCATTCACTCACACATTCACACACTGATGATGGTAAGCTACATTGTAGCCACAGCTGCCCTGGGGCACACTGACAGAAGCAAGGCTGTCATGCACCGGCGCCAACGGACCCTCTCACCACTATCAGTTTTTGGCATGTTAGTAGCTGAGCCTTGTCCTCAACATGTTCTTTAAGTGCAACACATTAGACAACATCCTTGCTTTAAACATTGGCATTAAATGTTGGACTCAACCATGTGAGTCTGTTACCAAAACAACTCATGAGCCGCTGAGTAGATTTCAATGAACCTCTCAGAAACTAAATCCTGTATTAGCTGTACATCTCCAACTGATCAACTTTTGGAATCAACCTAATATAAGATGGATGCCAGAGCTAATCAACTTCAGCTTTAACAAAAAATAGCTCAACGAATTTTGTGAATATCAAGCTAAAATTTTATGTGGTAGTTGCTGACAGTCATACACAACACATACACTAAGTGCTAAACAGATCATGTGAGACCACGCTTAGATATTTGCATGTCATTTTCAATGTTTAGCCAAAACAGTCATAAATCCATCATTTCTTAAAGTAAAATATATTTATTTTGTTGACTAAAACTGTGGCACGAAAAGCCACCATTTGCTTTCCTTAAAAAAATGTTAGGTTTTTAGTTTGGTTATAATTCACTTGTTTCAAAAAACTAATCTCTTCCTTCAAAAAAGGGGGAATGCTGTTTTTTTAATGAATTACGGCAGTTGCACTGAAAGAAGAAAGTTTCTCTACATATGCTATCTCCTACCACTCTGCTCATTAATTTAGCAGCAGAAGTGCAGGGCGGTATGGCTTGTTGGGAAGCGCACACATTCTGTTAATTCTAATTTACTCTTTTTCCCAGTTCAGTGGTGGATGATGGTATGACCAGATGTTGCTGTAAAATCAAGAGCAAAGCAGCAACCTGGAAAATGCTTGAAAATGACTGTAGGTTTACATACAGTATACCCCTAGTCTGCAACTTGGCATTTTCTTTGCTGTAAGATACTATAAACAGGAATATGGATGAGAGTACCTTTTTTAAATATCCCTGTTTTGATATGTGCAGTACATGAAAACAGAGCACAGAAGAAATGCAAGCAGATTAGACCGATACATTATTTTACCTGAGTTGACATTATGCAATACCAAGCAGGAGATTCTCCTTTGATGTTGCATTATAGAAATAGTTTAATCTCATTACATGCCACTCACAAAACCTGCTGAAAGCTGCTCCAAAAGCAGCAATCAGTTCTATCAAAGGCATTTGTAGGATGTTCCTTCAATTGGTTTTTATTTTGTTCAAATACTTCTGTGCACTAACCTGGAGTGCTATATTTTTAGACTTTAAATGAAAGCTGGATGGACGCTCTAAACAACAAAAAATAAAACATGCGAAATATTTTATGTTGTCAGATACTAAAACAGACACAAAGACAAAATCATAGGCAAAGTTAGAGAGAATGTAACGGACATAAAATGAGATTCAGTGCATCAGTACTGCCAGTTATCAAAAACATCATGTCAATAATGTTCGTTTGTATGTGCATGTCTCTATCTTTATCACTGACAAAATGGCTCATAAATCAATTAACAAAATTGAATAAAACTCCCTGAAAGCAATGRATGTACAGCTTTTGGACTTTTTCCAATTCAAGATGATTTCCACAACCAAACAAATTTTGAAAATGCAAAAAATACCTATAAATCTGTAAATATATTTAGGTAAAAATTTGACATGATAGTAGTTGACTGGTACCTAACACATATTTTGAGTGACAAATTCCACAACATTTGCTTAAAACCGAAGCATTAGCTGCTAGAGTCCATCTTGAATGTCTGTTRGAAAAATGTCCTATTACAACATTTTCAAGAAACTCTCAGCAAGTAAATACTGGATGTGCTGCTACAACTGATTAAACTTGAGTCAACTCAAGTCAAGATGGCCACTATAGCTGATATATCTTAACCTACACAAAAATAGTTATACCTCTGAAGTTACAGGTAATGAGCCTGACTTTAGTGTGTTAGTCATCGTTAGACATTCACAGCACAAATTTTGATAAACAAGAATGATCATAGACACTGTATCTATGTAAATACGTATGAAAATACTTGCAACTTTCCAGTTTACATTACCCAAAGTAAAAGYTATTTATACCAGGGGTCTACAACATGTGGCTCCTTAATCCCAGCRTCTTTTTGAAGTTTTGACCAAAGCTAACGAGATTACGTTTTATTTTTTATACTCACAACAGAAAAGGCTAACTTTTGCAGTTTTCCTGTCAATTTGTTTGCAAATACATGGTCATTACTAAAGAGTGAAGCATGTTTATTAGATCATGCTAGTTGGCCACTTCAGTAATCCAACTTCTAGCCATAAAGTATGACTATTCTCTCAAAACCATCAAAGTTACCTTTAAAGACCTTTATGACAAGACTATATAATGATAAGAATTAGAAAAAATAAAATGTGCTTATATAGGTCAGTTGTGGTTTTTATTAAAATTGGTATAAACTATAGTATCTTCCTAGTTTAAATGAATATGGTCTACTCTTTTGTCCCATTGTAAAAAAATACATATTATAATTCACTATAATGTTATTATACTATTTTTAGTTTTATGTCACTCCCACAGTGACATAAAATAAACTCAAAGTGGCCTTTAGACCACCAGTTTATAATCACAGTTGTAACACGTTTTGCGGCTCCAGACACATTTTTTAGTAAGTCAAGGCGCTGAAATGGCTCTTTTCATTKTAAAAGTTGCAGACCCCTAATCTGTGCAAAACCTGACATCTTGTTTTTTTTTTCTGTTTTTAATAATGACCTGAGGAAATCTTAGGTGTCCATTAGTCTGACAGAAATCTGCTTTACTATAGAGGCATCAGATAAGTGTGTGTCGGTATGCTAGGCTCTTTTTGCTTTACCAACTTCGTTTTTGAAATGTATGTTTTGGCTTCATTGTCATTGTGGGAAAACCTAAGTATGCACAAATCCGTCTGTCCATCTGTTTTCTTCCTCTTATCTGGGGTCGGGTCACGGGGGCAGCAGCCTATGCAGAGAGACCCAGACTTCCCTCTCTCCAGCCACTTGGGCCAGCTCGTCTGGGAAAATCCCAAGGTGTTCCCAGGCCAGCTAAGAAACATAGTCCCTCCAGCGTGTCCTGGGTCTTCCTCTGGGTCTCCTCCCAGTGGGACGTACCTGGAACACCTCACCAGGGAGGCATTTTTGACCATTCTTCCAGAAGCAGATTTATGAAATTGCATACTGATATTGGACGAGAAGGCCTGCTCTCAGTAATTCATCCCAAAGGTATTCTATCGGGTTGAGGTCAGGACTCTGTGCAGGTCAGTCAAGTTCATCCACACCAGACTCCGCCATCCATGTCTTTATGGACCTTGCTTTGTGCATTGGTGCACAGTCATTTTGATCGGTGAGCA
This sequence comes from Austrofundulus limnaeus, assembly GCF_001266775.1. Lineage (NCBI taxonomy): Eukaryota > Metazoa > Chordata > Actinopteri > Cyprinodontiformes > Rivulidae > Austrofundulus > Austrofundulus limnaeus. Next base: position 514,988 of record NW_013952562.1, on the reverse strand, counting down.
AATACTTTTGGCAATATACAATATAGTGTAGTATATAAGTCACACGGTGAAAAGGATGAAGCTACGATCACTACTTTTTGCCAAGCAATCACTTCCATACTGCAGATCTAACGGACATGTTGATGTCAAAAGCTGTGCAAACCTTCTGATGGCCAGGTAGGGCCAGACAGGAAAAAAAAATGCAGATACACTAAGTCAACTAATTGCAGTAATGATTGCAAAATGTGCAGAGCTGGATGGGCAGATAATCACTGAAGCATCACAAGACTGGGCATTTGTAAATTAAATCTGAAAAACAAATACATATGCATGTTTCCCACCCTCTTCGTTTTTGCATGAGTTTACCTCACGAGTTAACGACATGCAGCAACACAGCAAGTTAATCCTGCATACATTAACGTGATGCAACACGCTTCATCAGAGAGAGACATTTATTAGATTGGATTGATATTATTGCAGCACCAAGCACCACAGGCAGTATTTAAAGCATGGTTAATCCTGGTGAGTTGGAGAGAAGAATGTCTTTATATGCAGGCAGCTGCACAAAAAACGTACACGGCCAAAATGTCCTGGCAAACCAGACGTCTGCAACATGCATCAAAGTTTAAAGCTTTGACCAAAATTAACATTGAAATAATTTTATGAATTTTTCTAACAATAACAGAAAAGGCTAGAAGGTTTCTTGTCTATTTTCTTTGCAAATGTGAGTAAAACTAATAACATAAAGAGCAAAACATGATCAGATCAAGTAACGATTAAAGGTGCTTTTACAAAGCATAAAATCAAACTTTAAAAAGATTATATTTAACTATATCAGTGCAGTTTGAATGTATTTTACTCAAGTAACTTTTCACATATGTTGACATTGTTTTAAAATGTGGGTCCACACTCAATGTAAATAAAGTGGTGTCCTGATGCCAACATTTTTTCCAGTACTTGTACTCAAAGAAAATGCCCTGATACTCAGAACCGACACCAATACCTGTTTCAGTACTGGGATGCTGGTATTGATACTCCTCTCAATGTGTTACAGTTTACATTTCAAGTGAAATGTAAAGCTGAGGTACTGGTAATCATTTCATGATAAACAGGTATTGGGACATCACTAAAATAAAGTAAATAAAACTGAAATCTTGAGTGATGTGTTTGACCTAAATTAATGTGGCCATACCCTGTGTAACAAATAAGTATGTCTAAACCAAACTTGCAATGTTTAGGTGGAAATAACTAACACGTTCTCACTCCCAACTTGTCACATATTGACATTTGTCCAGGTTCCCTCTGCATCTGGTTTTGTTGCATCGGGTAACCCCCTTGCGTCAGTTATTGACACACGGGGCTTTTCCGGGTTCGCGTCACATAGGGTCTTTGGGTTGGGGTCCATGGTTAATATTTGGAATCAGGATTACTGGTTAATTGTAGGTAGTAAGGTCAGAGATAGGATGTAAGTTAAATGTAAGGTTTGGGACGGTTAGTTGTCGTGCATTTTCTACACTGTTCAAAAATATGACAATGGGCTCCTCCTCCTTGTTCTCATCTTGTCAATAACTGATGCGAGGGGGTTACTGACACTTCAAAACCTGACAGAAGGAACCTTTGACAAGTGTTGACAAGTGACGAGTTGGGAGTGAGAATGGGTTGAAATGTCAGGCTGAATCTGCTGCTAAACATGAGAGAAAAGAGAAAAAATAAGCAAAATGTCAAAAATAAATATTAGAGTGGTTTTGGAGTGCAATAAATGCAGAGCTCAATATTCAAACAGGAACAGCTCTAAAATCATTTAAGTTATATTTATTTGACAGATTTCAATTTGTAAATTTCCATTATGAATCTTCTTTTTAAAGCAATTAGTCATGAAGTTCCTCAGGGTTCAGTGCTTGGACCAAACCTTTTTAATTTATATATGCTTCCATTAGGTAAAGTTATTAAACAGCATGGGAAAAATCATTGTCATGCYGATGATACTTGGTTATATTTATCCATGAAACCTGATTAATCCATTCAGTTACTTAAATCACAAGGTTGTCGTAATAACATAAAATCCTGGATGACTCTTGTTTGCCTGCTTCTACACTCAGAAAAGACAGACTTAGTTTTTGAAACTGAGCATCTTACGAATAAAGTTTGCAGTATTTCACTTCCTCTGGATGGCATAAATCTGACCACCAGTTTTAATGAAAAGAACTTTGGTGTTGATATGTCTTAACCCCCATTTAAAAAYGTTACTAGGACCACCTTCTTCCATTTGCATATCACTAAAATTAGAAACATCTTGTCCAAAAATGATGTAGAAAAGCTGATCCATGTATTTATCATGTCTAGGCTGAAGTACTGTAATTCCTTATTATCTGTGTGCCTCTAATACAGAGGTCACCGCCTCCACTTGACCATCAAAAGGCCCACAGCAAACTAGAAAAGGCCCATGAGCCTACAGTTGATTTAATAAAGAGGGGATAGAAACGTTTTTTTTAATATATAAAAGCCCTTCTCCATCTTTAGATTCAAACTGACCAACTTCCTTTTTTTCTATCCCTAACCTTCAGGCTAACGTTTCTTGTCGTGCTTTGATCTCCCCCTTCTGCCTCCCTCGTGCTTCTGATAGACGGGATCATGGGACTCCGGCAATGAAACTGCTGCTTTGACACATCTGTCTGACAAGGTGAGAATATCTGCAGAGAAAAGACAAGAGTGACTGAATCCCCTCCGCACAAACTGCTCCCACTCACCCACTTGGCTTTACATACTGACTGACAKCCCATTGCAGAGGCCCACGTTTACATGTGACAACAGCAAAAGTGAGGGAAGTCAGGCGGTGTGATTATTAACCGAATCTGTTCAAAGTAAAAGCCCTGCAGGAGTATTTTTTTAAGATTTGAGGCAGTGGAATATCTTGCCTTGGAATCCCCAAATTTTCTTTAGGCTCCCAGCATGCAAAGCGGCTGTCAGTGCACTCCAGAGTGTGGCTGAAATCACAGCTGCAGCGAAGGAAAATGGAGTCTAAAAGATTTATAGCCTCTGATCACAGATCTACATCTCAAATACTAATCCCCTAGTCTGTGCATCCTGTTTCCAGATGGTATAGCTCTGGGGGAGTGTTTTTTATGTATTATTCTTCTCTCTCCTGAGGATAATATTGCAGATAGATTTTATAATTTGACAAGTTGAGAAAAACGCCAGTGCTGTAAACTGGCTAAATGAAATGTGTGGAATCAGAGGCAATATTAGTCATGTTGAACTGCAAGGCAAAGAATGGGGCCTTCCATTTTTCTTCTTCTTTTTCAGTCCTTAATTTGCAGCTTCCTAGAATCATCATTACAGAAATTGCAAATGGAAAGCAAAAACGCCTGTGTTAAAATGTGGTTCTTAACCTTTTTTGAGGTACCAAACCCACCAGTTTCGTACGCGCATTCACTGAACCTTTTTTAGTGATAAATAAATTGATTTTTTTCCAAATTCAAGACATAGGTACTGTATATGATTTTTTACTTGTGTATAAAATGAGCCGTGCATGAACATCACCTTGCTCAAAGAACACAACCAACACAATGCATGAACTCACAACAAATTACAGTATGACTTTATTCTGGCCTAAAA
>NW_013952562.1:510163-511384 GCF_001266775.1 Austrofundulus limnaeus | reverse complement strand
TATATATACTCTTTCACTAATAAAAAACAAATTAGGATTTTTTTTGAAGAATTTAACATTTTAATAAGATTTTTTTTAAACTTAATTTGTTTTTTGTTGTTTTGAATCCACAAAATACTTTATTGGGGCCAGCACTGATTGGCCAAGCAATCTCACGTGATCCTCTGCAGCAAGTGATGGCCAAGCAGGGCGTGTCATCACGACTTTACACAAGTGTGTCTTTACCTCCATGGCAGAGGCTCCGCCGAACCCCTGAGACCAGCTCATCGAACCCCTAGGGTTCGATCGAACCCAGRTTAAGAACCACTGTAAGTTATATAAGTGAAGTAGATCTGCCTGCATGATTAAATCACTGTGAGAAGAAATAAACAACAGTAAGTTATGCCAACAATTATTCAAAACAAACACCTCAAATGTAAAGTGTAGAAAAAACTGCCAGTGGTAATTTACAACTCAAACAAATGATCACGTATTGACTTTGTCTGGTCTTTTCTTTTTAACACTGATAATTTCGCTGTGAAAGAAAATATTTTATTTATTTTGCCCATTTACTGCATTTGCACTCAACTTACAGCTCCCAGATATATTTGGGCTATTTCTTCCTAACACTGGACACATTAATTAGAATTATTACTACAACAAACCCACATTAAAGATCTTTTATATCGTAGTTATTATCAATCACAAGATTTTTTTACCTTTTTATGTTCAAACAGAAACCAGTCAAGTTTAATCATTCTGTGGACAGTTTCCATCAACATTTTTTTTCTGTTGCAAATGTTTCCCTTTCTATGAAACACTGTAGGTGACATAAGACTGAAAACAAATCTAGTCTGTCATCAAGCAGTCTAGCAAAAGGCTACATACTAAAAACAAAGTCCTCGAAAGTATCTCTTTTAGCGCATGCGCAAATGAGCTGATGGTAAGGATCATGTTTCTGGGACGGATCGGGCAGTGACACTACTTTTATCTTAACTTTTGTAGCTACTTTTCTGCTCCTTTTAGCAAGTTTTTTTTAACTTTTAGCCTTCTGACATATTTAGCTTTTAGCTACTAGTCATTTGCTAGTTTTAACTTTTAGTTACCTTTTTCTCACTTCATATGTTTAGCAATTTCTGCTGCTTTTAGGGAGTGTTTGCATACTATATTTACAATTTTTACCTCCTTTTTTATTTTTAGGTAGCCTTTTTTTCGGGGGGGGGGGGGGGGGGGGGGGGGGGG
>NW_013952562.1:506996-507923 GCF_001266775.1 Austrofundulus limnaeus | reverse complement strand
GGGGGGGGGGGGGGGGGGGGATCTGAGGTTATCCCCCAGACAATTTTGAAAGAAATAGATGTCATTTCCTGCATTTTGGTGTATTTTAACAGATTGTTAAACATACTTTTACCTACTAGCTACATTTTACAAATAAAGTGGAATAAATTTATTTCTTAAGCAATAAACAGCGCTGTGTGAACTAATATTTTTTGTTAAATAGGGGGTTCAAAAGAATTAATTTTTAAATGGGATGGGGACACTTCCTTTCACAATTAGTTGCTGTGATGTCTGTCATTTTATTAAAAATAATCTTAATGTACATTTTAAAGACATTTACAAGGAACAAACATTTTCTAATTTAAAGCCATCACCTCTTCTATGTATGTTAATACAGTTTGATTTGCTTCTTGTTGTATACTTTGGTGAACAAAAACTTATAAATACACAAAACTGGAAATAAATGCTAAAACAAGCACAATTGCAAACTGCATCTAGCGTTATCCAAAAATATTAATTTGTTTGCTTTTTCATGACATAATAGTTTTAATAAATATAATACTGGTCTGTGAGATAAAACTAGAGTATCTTGAGAAAACCCACTCATGCACAGGGAGAAGATGTAACACAACCCAGAAAGTTGATGAAGTAACCTTCGTCTTTAGTGGCAATGTTGCACTTCCAATTGCACTGTGCTGCCTAATGTTATATGTACTCAATAAGYATTTAAATTATCCAATTAACTATATATTTGATTAAAAATATATCCATGAATAAAATCTCAGGAGAATTTCCATCTTTGGTTTTAGGCTGGTTGTCCTTATTCAGAGGAACTAGATTTTTATTTTGTTATTTTCTATTTTAAACAAAATAAAAATTAACATTTTAAACTCTTAGTTGTTTAAAAAAACAATCAATGTTTTATATATTTATGAGGTTCTATATTCC
>NW_013952562.1:504919-506645 GCF_001266775.1 Austrofundulus limnaeus | reverse complement strand
ACACACACACACACACACACACACACACACACACACACACACACACACACACACACACACACAATCTGCGTTGGCATGGTTAAAAAAAAACTAGCAGCAGCCTGACATGATGTCTCTGTGGACATCATGCACCACATGCAATCAACTAAAGACACCAGGGCAGATAATTAGAAGGGAAAATCTGTTTAGTGCATTTTTAGTTAAGTGATTTAAAAAAAAATAAACTCCTTTTTCTGCTGTAATCCTTGCACGGATACAATTGGCTGCTTTTGCAGCGGAGGGGAACAACATCCAACTTTAAACCCACCGAGTTGGAAAACACAGGGAGAAAAAAAAAACAGGTCAAACACGACCTGCAGCGACTATTTCCCACAACGTGATCGCATCAAGTTCGGCTGCGTTATTTCAAATGTTGCTCAACTTACCAATGAGAGCCAGCTGCAGAAAGTACAGTCCGAGGAAGTCCATTATTCTGGGGCTAATTTAAATGCAATCCCGGTTGAATGATGACGAGCAGAGAATAAAAAGCCTCCTCTGTTGGATTTGGCACAGAAATAAGGACCCAAAAAAAAAAAAAAAAAAAAAAAGGAATCGCAGCTATTTCTTAAATGATGCTTGTCCACTTCGAAAGACACCGGAATCCTCAGCAGCGACGCAGAACATCATGTTTTAACAGTCAAACTTTTCCCCCACTCTCCGAAGAAATGTAAGACATAAACTACACATGGTGGTAAAAATGTTCTGTCAGTGTGCACTCAATCTCTCGCTTTTTGCGCATCCCAGACTATTTTCATCCGATCCGTCCCGAGCGGCGGTTCCCTCTCCTCCTCCTCCTCCTCTTCTCCACCTGAGCGCCGCGTGTTCAAACTGCGGATGAATCAGAGGCGCATCGTTTGCGCGCTCTGACCTGAGAGGCGGCAGCTGCTCCCCGACGGTCCGGTCGGGGGATTCAGCCCAGCCCAGCTCGTTAAAAAAAGGGGGGGAAGAAAGAAGAGGRAAAAAAATCCAATCTTGGCCAAAGTTGAAATAGAGCAAGTTGAATCGATAGCCTATTTCATACTGCCATAAAATGGAAATAACAAACCTGAGGAAAAATGGTGCATAGCTGGATGTGCGCAAGAGGAAGTCCCATTGACACCTGATGGGTCTGAAAGCATTGGTTAGTGACACACTACTAAACCCACACTGAATGTAAATTAATAAACCATTAAATTAAAGGCCAAGCATTCATTGAATTGCATATCACCTGCCACCTTACATGACAAAATTTAAACCGAGATATCTCATGAGCAGAAATGTTGAAGTTTTGTTGTTTGCTTATTTGGCTGAAAAAAGATTCCTTACTATCACAATAAATAACCTGACTGRGGTATAGCCATTTTATGTTGACTAGTTAAATTTTAAAGGCCATGCAAGTTAAACACAACAGTTGAAAAAATATAAGCAAAACCCATTTAGATAAAACTATTTTATGTTGACTCAGCATTGATGTTTTACAATGGCTATCTTGATTGACTGAAACTGTACTTCATTGTGATTGGTCTAAGGAGCCAGTCAGACTCAAGGATTTAGATTTCTGGTTTCCAAATGAAGGCGTGCTGTCAAATCCCAATTCTGACACATTCCTTTGGGTAGTAGACAGCATTGATATACAGTTGAGTCATTTCTACCTTCTCCTCTCTGTCAACGCTCTCTGGTTTCATTTAAAAGAGTCGATCATCAGATA
>NW_013952562.1:503179-504892 GCF_001266775.1 Austrofundulus limnaeus | reverse complement strand
CTTAAAAACGGCTTTCACGTGAATCAGGTCCTATCCTACAGTATTTTTACAGTCTATTTTACAGCTAAAATATACGTTTATTAAATAAAGTAATGTTACAACTAATCATGGATCCCTTAAAAACGGCTTTCACGTGAATCAGGTCCTATTCAAAAGTCTTGAATTGAAACAGTTCAACACCGGAGTGACGTCATGAGGCCTCATTTGGAGTAGTCACGTGATCAGCGTGCTGAATCAGCGCTCGAAACACCATCTTGCGACACTTCTGCTTCATTTGCTTGAAACTGTGTCGAGCAGGGAGGTGTCTAATGCCCCTTTTCCACTAGAGCCACGTGTAGTGTCGGTACGGTTCGGTACGGTTCCAAGCCATTTCCATTAGGCCAGATCCACGGAACCGGCACTTTTTTTTTTACTCCCCACTTCATTGTGGTTCCAACCGGCCCCAGCTGACACCAAAATGCGACGTCAGATCACTGTTCATCACTGATTGGCTAAATCTTTGCAAATGTTTAAAACTTCAAAAGTTATTCATCAAATGTGTTTCCATCTCTCATTTTGCCCATTTTTTTTTCAAAACACCCAAAGACCACCTCCACCATCTGCCCAAAACACACCCATTGGAACCGGACTGGAACATCAGTGGAAAACCAACCAGTCCGACCCGTACCTACACCGACTGTTCCAACACTACAACATRGAAAAGGGGCATAACATCACTAACACTAACCTGTTTTGGATCCTGGGTTCCTTCATTAAAGTGCTCAGACAACCCCACCACGTCTTCCTRGAAAAGTAAGCCTTTTCAACTGAAAACTGCAATTCTTCTTAAAGCTCAATCTGACCAACTTGTCATCTCCCTCAGGTTTTGGAGCTAATTTGACCTGCACTGTAAATAAATTCACTTTCCTGATTTTTCTGCCTCCTGTGTATTTGTTCCTCTGGTTCTGCCTAATTGTGACATTTGCTGATCCATGATAACGTGTTTAAGTTATTTATATATTTCTGCTTCTAGTTTTAATTGCCAGTTTCTGCCATTCATAGACTGAGGCTACCAGCCATGTAATGTGTTCACACTAGTCTCCTTTYAAAAATAAAACCAAGAGAAATCTATTTTGATCTAGGTTTTGGGGACAGCAGTCATGACTGACAAGTTGAACATTGTGTAAAATTATCTAACCTACTTATTTGATCTTCAAGAATTTTCATCTATAACATTCAGATGAAGCTGTTTTAAAGCTGTATACCACAAATCAAGATTATTATTTTAAAGACAGCTGTTTTGCTTTAATAATTTTTTAAATGTACATTTAAGTCAGAGTAATTTTCAAGCYGTTAATCACAGCTGACAAATTAATTTTTGAGCAGTCACTCAGTTTGAATTCATTTTTAACAGCATCTCAGGGATACTTTTATCTTAAACCTCATGTGCCCAGTAGAGGTGGGCGATACTGGGAATTTTGGTATCGATCCGATATCAAGTAAATACAGGGCGAATATCACCAATACTAATACTTTTTAAGCTTGATAGTTTGAAAAGATCCAAAAGATGTCGGATAGAATTTCGCCAAATATTGTACGTGACAACAAAATACTTTATTATAACAATCAGCATTTTAGCTTGCCAACAATAGAGCAGTAAAAAAACAGCCTACCTGCTTAGCTTAGCTGTTTGGCTAGCGTTGCTGAGCCACGTGACGTGCAACAACAAAAGAC
>NW_013952562.1:499465-502441 GCF_001266775.1 Austrofundulus limnaeus | reverse complement strand
GAGTGTTGGGAACAAATATGGTGGATTTACCGAGTAAGGAAATGATTACTGACCTTCCCTCTACAAATGGACTTGTGTAGGTGAGTCCAGAACTGATGATGGTCCGGGAAGACTCAGAGCCGGGTAAGGGAGCTGACTGGTTACGGTAATCCAGAGGGCAGTCCAAGGTCAGAGCCGGGAGGTCAGAAATCCAAAAACAAATCCAAATCACAATCCAGGTAGTGGTGTCCAGAGAGCAGAAACAGGTTCRTAAGCCAAGGGCCAGATTTAGCGTCAGTATCAGGCAAGGRACAKGCAGGAGACAAAGGTCAAGAGACAGGCCATGGGTCAGGAACGAGAGATCAGACATGGGCATGAAAATAACACTGGCCATCTACTTGGGGAACCGTTCAATAACCTGGCAGTGAGAGTCTGTTGGTATGGAGCTTAAATAGGAGGYAGAACAGGTGAAACAGATGAAGGTGATTAATGTGGCRGTGAAGCAGGGGGCGTGGCATGAGTAGAGGAGCTGGAGAACAKGCTGTGGATGATRAGCAGCTGAGATCCATRTGGAGCAGCCAARACATGACAGAAAATCACAGTTTTTCCTAATACAGAAGGACAGCTGCAAAACCTTTGTGACCACAAACCTCTGAAGGAGAGGGGGACTCTGCAACTCCAAGGATTTAGTCATAGGGCTGTTGGGAAGGTTTAGAGGAAGGATGCAGCTGGGGGGTGAGATGCATCTAAGGATTTGCTCTCAGTCAAATGTAYGAAGTGTTCATTGGCTACTGAGACATCTTTGATTTTTCCAATTTGCTTTTCTAATTGCTATTTTTTTTACTCTTAACATTTCTAGAAATGTGTATTTAGCCTAAAGTCACTTTCATTTACTTTGACCTTTTGTACAGCAACACAAAGACTTTACTAACTTATTGTAACTTACTTAATGTTGACTTTACTTATTGGTGTTAATAGTGGACACACTGGTGCCCATATCCAGCAGTCACAATGCAAGGGGCAGGGYACATGTCAATCACAGGTAATATGAGGGTTTAAATGTGTACTTTGGTAGTTGTCAACAAATGCATGAACTGGGAACTTAACTCACAGCAATAGTTTTCTTTACTGCCTCACTGTTGGCCAAACAATCTGATGTTGCCTTGAAAAGTCAGAACAATMCTGTTTAAATCTGAAGAACAGTTTTCATAAGAGCAATTAAAAATCAACCCTACCTAACCCTTTCCCAACTCCTCTTAAATTACAGTGTGAAACAAAAAAATGGCTTGTTGACATCTGCTCTTTTGTACAGAATATTTTCAGTTTCTGCAAAATATTGAGTCCTCCTCCATTTTAGCTTCCTTACTGTCATTTGAAAAAGCTGCTTTGCTATGTAAAATGTTTGCTCTGATGTTAAAAGTCATAAGGAAATGTGGGACAAGCGTCTGCTGGGTTCACCATGAAGCGAATAAATAAATCAATGTATTTAAATTAATCATGTCCCCTGAGTAGTTTCTTTTATTTTATGTGCTGTGTCTCTGAGATGCATGGAGAAAAATTATAGGGTGATGCATCGAAAAAAAAATAAACAGAATCAGTGCTGCACCTCCTACACATCGTCGATTCAGTGTGGCTCGACGATTGCGATAGAGTCACTTTGTAGTCCTGTTTTTGAGCAGCGATGAAGCTGAATCAGATGCTGGAACGGCTTCCAGGGCTGCACTGCATAATCAAAGACTGGCTGGGCAATATAGCAACAGTTACATTATAATAACCCAAAGCAGGCTGCAGTCCAGCACTCTGCTCTTTGTGGATCTGTAAGCTTTACTGTGTCTCAGAAGTTATTTCAATTAGGTGTCAGAATCTTTGATTTTATTTTATTTTTTGTTAGTTTGTTATTAGGCCTATTTATGTTTTTGGATTCCTCTGTTTAGTTTTGCTTAGTTGTGATTTAATCTTTTCAGCTCAATTGTATTTCTCTGTGCCAGCAGCCAACTCCCTCAGTAATTTTCCAGTCAACCTGCTACACCTGTTCCCTGTTCTCTCAGCTGTCTCCCGTCTACTCATTAGTCTCAACCCATATTTTGAGCCTGTTTCTATCTCCACATTAGCAAAGCATTATAGATTTTATGCATCAGTTCTGGTCTTCCTTGTTCCTCATGGTGCGCTCAAACATCTTATTCATTGAAAAAATGTTGGAGTACATCTGATTTCTGAATTCCAGAGATCAGAATTTTCAGAATTTTCTAATTTTAAAAAGAATCTATGCCCTGTGATACAGTTTGCATTACAGTAGCTTTCATCTCTTCATCAGACAGATGATAACTTCCAACTCTACTTTCCTTACAGAACAACACATTTAGAAATCATATTGTTAGCCTCAWGGCATATATGTCTAAGTCATTTGTGACCAAATATGTCTTGGGCAATCATGCTATGAGTCTAACAATATGCATATTACATACTAGAGACATACTGGCTTAGTTGGTAGAGCRGATGCCTCTCAGCAAGAAGGTCACCATTTCGAATCCTGGATCGGTTACCTTTCTGGGTAGAGTTTGCATGTTCTCTCCATGCATGCGTSGGTTCTCTTTGGGTACTCCGGCTTCCTCCCACACACCAAAAACATGACTGTTAGGTGACTCTAAATTATCTATAGGTGAGAGTGTGAATGATTGTCTGTCCCAWTTGTCTCTATGTGAGGCCCTGTGATGGACTTGTGACCTGTCGCACTGTGACTGCTGGATATGGGCACCAGTGACCCCCATGACCCTGACAGGAAGAAGTGGGTATAGATGATGGATGGATGGAAGGATTGATGGATGGATGGACATACTAGCAGAGGTGTCAAGTAACTAAGCACAAATACTTCGTAACTTTACTTAAGAAGAATTTTTGGCAATTTATACTTTAGTGGAGTAATCATTTTTTAGCCTACTCTATAGAACCCAAGCTTTTATCCTTAATGTGTTTTTTTAAGTGTTTTATACTTTAAGT
>NW_013952562.1:490468-499343 GCF_001266775.1 Austrofundulus limnaeus | reverse complement strand
GCTTTGGTGTTTGGCTCTGTGAAACTCAATCCCTCATTCATTACAATGTGACTGACATCAAAAGTTAATCAGTTATAGGGGTACAACCATTGATTACATTCTGAGGTTTTCATGGATGGATGGATGGATGGATGGATGGATGGATGGATGGATGGATGGATGGATGAGCAAAAATATACGTTGATGGATGGATGGAGCTTCATAAAACAAATCCATTTTACAATTTTTTGTCCCTTCTCTCCTGCCCTTCCTTATCTTTCCCTGCTTTGCAGTTTGGAGCCTTCTCTACATTTTTCATCCGAAACTAGAAATTATGGATATTTTTATTTTAATGCATTTGGTTAGCTGGTCTCTCAATAAAATTTTTGGAACAAAGTTAACTTTTCTTCTTCCATGGGAGGACGGGACCTCTGTTCTTCTCTGTTCTGGATATGTGTCTGGACTTCGATCACTGGATTCTGCAGATTGGCTTGGTGGTCTCCTGGTGTTCTACAAAACAGCGTCAGTGGCTTTTCATTTTCTGGCTGACTGACCAACTGGAAGGACGGCTGTATTCTATCAGCACTCGGACATTTTGCCTTGAGCGAGCTGAACTCGGTCTGAAAGCGGTTCTACTGARRGCCGTGGGCCGGCTGTGGTCCCTGGAYTTTGCTGGCCAGATGGAATTCATCTTGGAGAAGCTGATGAATCGGCTCGGCGGTATTTGTCCAYACCATTTTGCTTGATTGGATTCACCACCTTGAGATGTACCAGCAGACATTAATGCAGAGGGAAAATTGTTTATCGTCTGCCTGTCCCTTCTGTTCCCAAAACAACTGATTACAGAATCTGGATCTCCCTGGCAATGACCTTGATCTGTTGACTAAATCCTAAAGGCCCACAGAATGAACATTTTACCATCAATATTCTGAAGTTTGGCTGCGCTGGCTCTGGGACTGGATTCTTCGGGCCCCCTAATCTCACTTACTCCTCTGGCTTATAAATCTGCTTTATGCAGAGGTTTTTTTTTTTTCATAAACACTATAGTATGTCACAGTGTTGATACATYATAATATGTTTTTGCTTTTTCCCTCATCTTTCCCTTGTGTGGTTTTTAGTTTTCTGTATTTCTGTTGGTCTAAAGGTAGTGCAACTGTGTTTGCTGCGTGACCGGTCTTAACTGCCCCCTCCCCCTTTCCCTGAATGTACAGCACCTTGTGAATTTATTTCTGTGAAAGGTGCTATATAAATAAAACTTTACTTACTTACATACAATTTCTTGTAATGAGATTTTTGTTTCTGTGTTTTTTGTTGTTTTTACAGATAACTGCCCTTTTTTTTTTTAGCTCTATAAGATTTTAAAATGAGGTCAGGCAAAATATCAAAAAACTTTTCAAGGTAATGTTTTTGACCATTCAACTGTGTCCTATATACACYCTGGAAGCAGTGGCTTCTCCCAGTGGGAAAAACTACAAAAATCACTCAATAAAAGCTCCTTTGGGTTTCTGCCAGAAAACAGGAAAAAGGTACTAACCTAAAGTTTAAATGCCCCTGATCCAAGTTTGATCATTCATCTGTAGGATGCAAGCCATACTGACCAAAAACAAAGTCCACAAGCTGGAGAACCAACATTTTCTTGYGTCAACATCTCGTTGCCAAACATTACAGAAATCCTCCAGATAATTATTGATGGCACTCCAAAGTGTGAAATTTAATGGGGTGGGACAAAAAGGGTGTACACARTATAACTCAGGAGAATGTTGTGACTATTTCACAATCTGAAATTTTTTAAGCTCTAGTCAAAAACAGAAGCAAGATCAAAGTAAAAATAAATGAATAAATAAATAAACTAAAGCAAAGACACTAATGTGTTAAAATATGTTTTAAAAGAAACAAAACACACCATTTTTAATTTTTGCTTTTTGACAAGTTTTTCCAATTTATATTTCAAATAGGAGGAAAGAKTAATTTAGATTTATGCATGTTTTTTATACAAAACAAAATTTATTCTGGGACATATTTTAATTTTATCATTTATTCTATAAAATGCTATTTATGCATCTAAATTAGGGTACAACCATTCCATTTTACTCTTTTTTTAAATTCCTCCAAACATGAAAATGTGCTTGGAAACTTGAGTACATCTTGCATGTTTCACCTCCTGAAGCTGCAGTCCGACTACACACACACACACACACACACAAAAAACGTTTGCGTTGTACAAAACATTTTCAGATGCATAATTTTAAACTTATCATAAAACACTTTCAAAATAGCTGAACCGTCACTTTAACATTCAGATAGCTGCTGATTGTGATTTTTTTACACATTAATTGATTGGTATTTTTACTAAGACATTGTTTTCCAACATGATAAAAAAAACAGTATATCTCTGCCTCGATTCAAAAAATAGGCTGATGTGTAAATTTATCTGGTTTACTGTAATTACAGTCATCAAATAAATTGAATATTTTTTATCAGGCTGTGCATATTACATTGACCAAGTCCTCTTTACTTATTGATCCTTTTAGACATGATTATGCACTTGCACAAGCACTGATGTTTGACTAATATTCACTAAACCACTCATTAAACTATGAAAGTCTYGTTTCACACTTTAAATAAATGTGTTTTCACTCAGACAGGCTGAAGGTCTGAGTCTCTGAGCTAAAACAGTTAACAGAGCCAAAAGTTGATGTACAGTATAGTTAACAGCAGAATGTAGCTGCTTTCTTACCATTAACCTGAAGCCAAAGTGTCTCTTTAACATGACCAAGTATTTATTTCATTATCTTAAGTTCAACCTGAACAGAGGTCGTGGTGAAGATGTAGCTGCCTGCCATAATGTGCTGACACGTTCATTTCTGTTGAGTTTCACTTCTTGCTAGTAGAAAGAAGCTTGCAAAGTGGGTGGAGTTTGACACARTCTCTCTCAAACAAGAAGACTCCTCTATCTGGCTCGTCATCACTTTTAGATGGATCAAACACTGGCTGACTGGGAACAGACCCTGTAACTGAAAGTGTTATAAAGGTTGTTGTTGTTTTTTTTTTCTTGTGTTTCAGCAGCTATGAAAGGTGTGAGGAAAGGAACAYCGAACAACCACGTGACCGCTCCTCAACTGTTCGGCTTCGGATGGAGTCCTAAGCACTCTAACACTTAGCCCAGATACCATAAGGTCTGATGGCCCTTTGGTGGCCCAGATGTGGTCCATGCACAGGCCAACACCATATAAACCAAACCACAACCAGGCCACTTGTAGCATTGATAGATTTAGGTCACATAAAACAAATCACAACTGAGCCAGTTGTGACATTCYATCCTAAAAACAKTGCCATTATTGCCAGACATGGCCCACATCTGGTTGACAAAACACTTGCCATGCCAGCAGTGTCAGCTTGACACCAGATCTAGCCCACCTGTCTGCTGTTTTGTGGTTTATGTACAATTTTTTACTCAGTAGCAGGTGGGATTTCAATTACTGTATAACTTAGTACAATACTTGTGAAGTTCAGCATTAACATACAAACTAATTACTTAAAAAAATACAAAATGTATGTAACATGAGTAAATATATTTCACTATTTTCCAGCTGTGGTTTAAAGATTTTAATACGCTTCTCTGTCAGAATTTCAGAATGTTTTTGTAATAATTTTTTTTTAATAATAATAAAAATAAATAAAAGAACAACAACAAAATGTGTTTTGAGTGAGAGAGGCCTTTTTTGAGGGGAATTCAGCTGTATGAAGCTAAACTAAATAAAGGTTCAAAGAGTCTTCAAGAAACAAACAGATGTACCTCCTATATCTTCACTTTTATATCAATCTAAATGAACTGTGTCTATAAACTGTAATGCTATTTCAGTCTTACAGACATCTGAAGCTCCTTTTTCACTGCTAGATTGCATTCACACACTAACRATTCACAGATCAAGGCTTTCATGGAGAGCAGTGACATGCCCAAGAACACTTTGACATGTGGTCAAGGAAGCCATGATTGAACCACCAACCATCCAGTTGGCAGATGATCACTTTTCCCTCCAAGCTCCAGATACTCCATCTCTGATCTGCGGCTGATACAACAACACACTGATCTGTTGTGATAAAATGATGCCACATAAGCAGCACATCCCAATGTGGCATGATGTAATTCACCTCTCAGTCACTATAWAGTGATTCCGTATGAGTTCTGATTCGGCACTGTGTGATTTGAAGCAATAAAAGGCAATAAAATCTCAAACGAATCAATTACACTAAAATTAATCACTTTAATTAAAACAATACCTTTTACAAGCACATTTTCTCACACAATTCCGATGCAATTTTACAAAACCTCATTAAAAATAACAAGTAGGATCTAATATCCAACTTTAAGGCTTTCTTAAAAAGCAGTAAGCAACATGATCTGGGTGAAGCAAATCGAGTTGTGCTGTAATGTCTTCATTTTGCTAAACACACCAACATGAAAATTGTTGCTGTTAACTGTTCAATACCCAATTGTAGATGTTGCTATGCCAGGGCCAGAGGTAGACTCTTTTGCAAAGGGTTACATAGGGGTGGTCAAAGTAGTTATTTTTGTTTGTTTTTTTRATAAATTTTTTATGGGGGTACAAACAAATAACAATAATTCCTCTGGATCTGAAAATYAAAAGTGGCCGACACTGATAATTTTAAATTACTTTAACTGAGCTTTTTTTAAATATTAAGATTAAATTTTATGTGACTGATGCCAAAAATGATAAAAAAAAACTATGCTGAACACTAGTCACAATTTGCAAAGAGCTATACTAGCTGTACTATTAAAAACAAATAAATTTAAAATGGCATCCACATGGTAGTCAGTCCCAGTGAAAGTTTCTCAAGGAAATTCATGTTATCACTATGTTACAGACTGGCCACTATGTTGTCCAAATATCATTATCTGGTTCTAAATTAAACCCAGAACTATTACACACAATTGTTGCTTTACATTCAATCAGTGAAACATGTTTTTTTTTCCGTCACACTTGTCTCCTTAAACCAGACAAAACAGTTGGTCTAAAAAAACTGTCTATTTTTGTGCTACATGCAATCCCCACCCACTTGTCAATCTTTTGGGGGTGGCACCTGGGGTGGCCAATCAAGTGCCAGGGATGGCACTTGCCACCCTGGCCACCTCTCTTGCTCCATTCCTATAAAAAGCAAGACTGTGTCTCAATTCAGGGGCTGGGTCCTCATGAGTGTGCATTTGTCGGCCGCATACGTTACTGCCCCACACAGAGTACTGTCCCAATTCGAAGGCTYCTAAACTCAGCCTTATGAGCACTGTGCTTAAAAGGCTGAGTTCACCTGAAACTCATCAGACTGAAGAAGTCTCTTGGAGGTGAGACAAAACATTTCACTGAAGAAGAACCCATCCAGAGGACCTCCTTATTTTTTTTTTCTTTTTGATTTTTTTCTACCTGGATTACTGAGATGCATCAGGACATAATCCAGATATCCTTGAATTTCTAATAAATGTCGCATTTGCATACAAATTCAGTAAGCACCCACATAAGTGTTGTTTCACGTTGAAGTATGTTTGGCAGGGGCATATGGTTATGGTGAGTGGGGATGGATATAAAATCCATATGAGCGGAGGCCTCCTAAGTGGGCCCATTGCTCTCCCCAAAAAGACACTGGTCTTCATTCAAAACTTCTCGTCCCTTGGATGAAGGACACAAGAGCCAGGCAGCGGCCTAAGTAGTGCAAAGAGGTCTCTAATTCAATGCCACAGGCATCACACAGACCATTGTCATGGAGTCCCATCACCATTTTGTGGCGGTTGACAGAGGTAAGAAGGAGTAACGTATAACATACAGTATAACATAATGAACGGTTCCATCAATATTTCTGAACTATGGCTGCGCTGTTTTGGGGACTGGATTCTTCGGCCCCCCTCAAACTCACTTACTCCTCTGGCTAATAAACTTGCTCTATGCAGAGGGTTTTTTTTTCATAAACACCATAGTGTCACAGTGTTGATATAATATGATGTTTTTGCTTTTTTTCCTCATCTTCCCTTGTGTGTTTTTCAGTTTGTTTTTTTTTTGTTTCTAAGATGGCGCCACGGCAGGCAGCCTGTTACTGCAACTCCACTGTTTTGAGCTGCTGTAATGTTCAAATTTCCCCACTGTGGGATCAATAAANAAATAGAAATGTCTGGATTAAAGCAGAAGAATGGTCACAAGCTAAAATAATAAAAGAGAAAAAAGAGTTAGATGAGTTCAGGAGGGGACAAACAACACAATGAGAAATCATTTTGAAACTAAGGAATAACACAAAGAAGTTACTTTAAAAAATGGACATAGATACAGGTTTTTTTGGGGGCATTGATACAGGTTTTTTTGTTTCCGCTCTCGGAGGAGTAAGACACTTTTTCCTTCTCTCCTGCCCTTCCTTATCTTTCCCTGCTTTGCTGCTGGAGCCTTCTCTACATTTTTCATCCGAAATAAGAAATCATGGATTTTTAATTTTATTTTTATGGATTTGGTTAGCTGGTCTCTCAATAAAATTTTTTGAACAAAGTTTTTTCTTCTTCCATGGGAGGACATGTCAAAGGTGGGATGTCTGTTCTTCTCTGTTCTGGATTTATGTCTGGGCTCTGATCACTGGATTCTACAGATTGGCTGGGTGGTCTCCTGGCGTTCTGCAAATCAGCGTCGGTGGCTGTTCATCTCCCGGCTGACTGACCAATTTGAGGGGTGGCCGTATTCTATCATAACTCTGACATTTTGCCTTGAACGAGTTGGACTCGGTCTGCAAGCGGTTGAGGGTCATGGGCCGACTGTGGTCCCTGGACTTTGCTGGCCAGATGGAATTGATCTGGGAGGAATCTGATAGATTCGGGCTTGGCGGATTATGTCCACACCATTTTGCCTGATTGGGATCACCAACCTTGAGAGTACCAGCAGGAACTCTAAAGCAGATGGAAAATTGTTGTTGTCTGCTTGTCTCTTCTGTTCCCAAAACAACTGATTACAGAATCTGGATCTCCCTGACAATGGCCTTGGATCTGTTGACTGAATTTTTCCTGGCTGGATGTGTCGACAATGGCTCTGCCCCCCACCTTCCCCCTCCTTTCACCCATCTAATCTGCTTTTCCAGAGCTGGCTGAAAGCTGCACAGAAATGAACAGTTCCATCAATATTTCTGAACTATAGCTACGCTGGTTTTGGGGACTGGATTGTTCGGGCCCCCTTCAACTCACTTACTCCTCTGGCTAATAAACTTGCTCTATGCAGAGGTTTTTTCATAAACACCATAGTGTGTCGCAGTGTTGATATAATATGATGTTTTTGCCTTTTTCCTTATCTTCCCTTCCCTTGTGTGATTTTCAGTTTTCCTTTGTTTCTAAGTTGGCGCCACGGCAGGCAGCCTGTTACTGCAACTCCACTGTTATGAGCTGCTGTAATGTTTAAATTTACCCACTGTGGGATCAATAAAGTTCTATCTTATCTTATCTTATCTTATCTTATCTGTTTTTCAGGTTTTTTTTTTTTTTGTTTCTAAGATGGCGCCACGGCAGGCAGCCTGTTACTGCAACTCCACTGTTTTGAGCTGCTGTAATGTTTAAATTTACCCACTGTGGGATCAATAAATTTCTATGTTATCTTATCTTATCTTATCTTATCTTATCTTATCTTATCTTATCTTATCTTATATGCAACCTTATACTGGGGAACTTTCTGCCCTAGGTTATTCCCAAGCCACTCCTGTGTTGTCTTTACTTTATTCTTTGGGTCACCATCATGTAAAACCCAGTCTGGAGGTCCTGAGAACTGCAAAACTGTAAAATGAGAGACTGTGAAGATTCATCCCAATCTGCCGGCTTCCTTAGATTGTTTTTTGTACCTGAGATGATGTTTGTTGTGACTTGAACTGAATTGAATTTAAACTGTTTTTCATTAACTATGTTTCTTTACTTTGTTGTATCTGTTTTCCATCAATAGCTTGATACTGCCACCTCCTTGCTTTACTTTTGGGATGGTGTTGGGAAGGTTGGTCAGTGATTTGTTGAACACAGTCTCTAAGCAATAACTTCCATTATTATTTATTTTTCCAAACCAAATCATTTTGTTCTTCACAGTATGTGCTTTTCTAGCACATCTTGACCAGAATGATGGAGGCCAGCAGWTTTAAAATTCTATATAAGTATCATACACACAGTATCCCCAGCTTTCGTTTAGAGTGACCTCCAAGTTTTTGGTTACCTTCCACGATATGATTGTGCCAATCATTTTCTATTTGAGAATTACTATAAAGGCCACWGAGTTCTGGGAAATCATCAGTGCATGTTCCTGTTACTTACAGTATTCAGCACTGTAGGAAATTCCTTTGACATCATGGTTTAGCTTTTGCTCTGATATGCAGTGTCAGCAAATACAGGATGTCTTCAGTAGAGAGGTGTGTGCCTTTTCACTTCTAGTTCAGTCAGTTTAATTAACCACAGGTGGACTCTAATTGCTACGTGGAAACATCTCAGCATGGATCAAGAGAAATAGAAGGAACGTGAGCAGAGTTTAAGGAGTTGATGCCAAAGCTCTGAATACTCATGTAAGTGTGATACTTCAGAATTTTGTTTGCAACAAATTTATCAAAACAAATATAATCTGTTTTCATTTTGATACAGACCCAGCAGCATGGGGGGCATTGGGACACAGTGCCCACTCACAGAGTCAGCCATGCTGACACTTTCAAATTTTCCTGTCTCGATTTGTCAGTCAGTTCAACCAATCAGTGAAGGCAAGGCATCATGCTAGCCAACTACAGATAGAGGGGGGCGGGTTACTTATTTATACATTCGTATTTGATTCTGAAACGGCTATGGTTACCATTGTTTGTGTGGCCCAATTAGAGCAAATCTGATCCCGGATGACAC
>NW_013952562.1:483982-490458 GCF_001266775.1 Austrofundulus limnaeus | reverse complement strand
CTTTTGAGGGAAGTCTTCTGAGACCAGGGTCAAAGACAGGTGGAAATGTTTATTCCCTCTCGAGGTGACCCCTACATTGGTGTTACAAGTCTGTTTACTCATGACAGGAATTGTACTGATGCTTTTACAAATACATGCCAGTGTCACAGACTTATTACACCTCTATTATTTTGATTATGTTGAACCACTTTGCATCTATTTTGTTTGTATCCATTTTTGAATAATTTGAGGCCGATTAAACAGTCTTAACTCTTTCAGCAAAGTGCAGTTCCTGTTTGTTCAATATTTTAGAACTTCCCAAATAAAAATCCTTCAAATGACAACCTAAAAACAAAATATCACAAATACAATGGCAAACAAACAATTTAGAAGAGCTGTGTGATTTTAATATTTTTATATACTTTTTTCCCAGTGAAAGATAAATGTGTTCTTTTRCATTGGTGCAAGTGARAACCAGGAACCAGAATTRAACTTGAATGTTAAATGCAAGAAWTAAAGCCACRCTATAGCAACACCTGGACCAAAATACAGACTGTTCATTCAGTCATAGGATTTTGGCCCCGAATTCAGGAAGTCAGCTCATATTTAGACAAAATCTTCCAGATCTGACCACGCCTCAGGGGCAAGATGTCACACCGACTGGGTGGCCTTCCAGATCATTACACAATAATCTATAAACTGATAATAAAAATAACTAACTRTTGGATGCTGTTGGTGATAAGGCCGGTGATAACTAATGTATTATTTTAAAGTACATTCTGTTTGAGAAAACCATGACATGAGTCATTCAAAACAGATTGCACATCTGTTAATCACAGTTTAATCATAAACATAGTTAATTACGCAAATAGGTTATCATAAAATGACCCAGGTCTCTAGGTAAAAACAAGAATGTATATTGCATTTTAAAAAATCAGTGTTAAACAGAATAAATGTTCCTTCACCACTTAGTTAAAACTTGGCTCATTTCGCTGTAGTCTGATCGAGCCAAAGGGGAGAAACTACAGAAACTTTGACTGAGATCCAAATCTCTGGGCTCAGCTCACCAAACACCTCTCCACATAGTACTACTTGATTTTTACGGTTCTTTTCCAGGATCCAGGTCAGCTAATAATCCACAATCAGTCATAATTCACAGCACTACCGAATGCAGACAGGATCAGGATGAAGATTAAGAAATTTAAAAACTAAACACACAAGCATGGCATGGAGCTCTAACCCAAAGGAAGATCAGACAATGAACTGATTAAACAAGGCAGGCAGCACTGTAACAACTGAGGAGGGTGATTATTGAATATGTTGATTACAAATGACAGACAGGTGTGTGGACGGATGGAAGCAGAGACAACTGAGAAGATTAATGAGCTACGATGCAAAAAGAACAGAATTCAACACTATTTATACACAGTAAGATGTACAAATGTCAGATCATTACAGATGCTAAGTAAAGACTCAAACTGTGATAATTTAGAGTAAATTTGCTGTCCTTARAGAAAACAACAAAATAGTGGGACAGAACATTAATTGACAGTTGACCACAAAGACGGTTGAATTAAACACTCTGCTGTCCTAATGGAAATGTCAGTTTATAGATCTGCAAGGTATCAAATCATACAAGCCAGAATTCTTTATGTCAACTTGCTCCTAATTAAATTACTGTTGCAGCATCCAGCTGCATAAAAATGTGCTTTTTTAAATAGATCTGCAGCTAAAACTGACTCCACAGCCAGCAGTAGTATTAATGCAATCACAGGTGTAAATGTCCTGCTTTTCTCACAGAGTTCATGAGAAACTGAGAAAATATTTTTTTTTCATTCCCATAATTAAGTTGTAAATGCAATGACATTTGTGCAAATAGCTCAGCTAAAGCAATAATTTCCTTCGAGCCATACATTTCCATTACTCTGCCTCTTACTCGAAACATGAACATTCTTCTTCAGTTATTGCAACATTTCTGTATAAAAAAGAGAGGTTGAGAAAAAAAATAACAAAACTTCCAAAAAGAATGTACACAGAGACTGCCTGGGTTTGTAAAAAATAAAAATAAAAAAAATCTCATGCCACCAGAATCTCAACTGTTAGAAAACTGTATGTGGGTATCTGCTGGGATCAGAGGAAAAGCCTATCATCCTTCTGCCTGCAGCTGTTTGTGATGAATGTCACCTTCTCCGTAAGCCTATTTTAGTGATGGTCTGTCAGGAGCGCAAACTGACAGGTGGCCCTTGCAGATGTGTGTTGTCAAATTCTTTGAAAAATAAAGCAGCACAATTTATATTTGGAGAGGACTACGCTGAGATTCACATCTAACAGGAAGGAATAATGTGGAACTCAAAACTCTGACCAGAGGTCTGACATCTAGTTACAAGKTTAGTATGTGTTAGGAGATGAGTTTGCTGTTTAGAAGATAAGATTAGTATGGCTGGCCTTTAAAATTGCACTTTTGGGTTAACAGTACATACTTTTAGCCTCCATTACGCTGGATGTCAACTGTGTTACAGTGTTCAAAAATGACCCAAAACATGGATATTCTTTGTGTGGTTAAGTCTTCAGGCATGGATTTAGAATGCAGTCAGCACCAATTACAAGTGATAGAGAATCTGAGGACCCACACACACTGCCATAGTAGTCAAGAGTTTGAAGCAGGCCTGGCCATGCTGGCCTCGTGCTAGGCTTTACAACTTTGCTAAAAGTTGCATTTTACAGTGCAGCTGCTACGTGCATCAAGTTTGCTCCTCACCACATTTCTGCAATGACCAATCCACACTCTCCATGTAATGATGAATGCTGCAACACAACATTAAAGACAGGACAAATGGCTCTGTGAAGAGATCCGGATCTTGTCGAACCATTTGTTTCATAGAGTTGTTCGATTTTGAATGAGTGCCGTATGTGATGTTACGTTGTCACGTGGGTGGAACCATGTGTTTTGTCAAGCTAAATCCCCCTCCCCTTTTACCCCTGAGCTGCTGTATTCCACCCCTCTGCCTGTTTTCTTTGAGAAAAAAACAAATAAGTGATTGTCTCTGAGGTTAAAGTGGAAATAACAAAGATGTTATGTGGAGTAAAAAGAGTAAAACTAGGAAAGGTTTTTTTAATGTCTGCAACTTAGCTCCAATCGTTTGATGTAAGGAGCTGTTCAAAAGATTCAGATTGTTGGTGAACGTCACATCTGTATCAGCTGTTCTGTATTCACTTTCTGAATGTAAATTGAGAAGTATTTGATTTTATTCAGGCCTGTTGAACCAGAATAAAGGTGTAATGGTTCCTCCACCTCAACAAGTCTTGGTGAAGATCAAGAAACCAGCCATAAAGTAAACACAGACAATTTGGCACCTTATGCAAGATTTCAGGTGGCACCCCAGTGCAATTTTCTAAATCTCACTGCCAATTTACATTCACACACCAAACTAAATAGATTTTTTTTTTTGTCTTTAGAGACTTGGTTGTTCAGTTAAAATAATTAATGATATAATTGATTTGAAACAGAATATCAGAAGTCAATTTCATACCTGCCAACATCTGCTGACAGCACTGAGGAACACCTGTTCATCTTAACCAGCAGCTGTTGACTGAAGCAGTTCTAGGGGATCCAGGAGTATACTCTACAAGAAAATGTTGAACGTCTGCACAAAACTATGTATTTTCCAGCCATGAGTGTTTTACTAAATTCTTGGGATTAATAAAACAACACACAATCACCATTTAATGAATGTAGAACACTGAAAACCAGACTTTAACATGAACTTTTTCTGAGATTATAACTGAAACTTCCATTATCCTTTTATTTTCTGTTTACACACTGAGCATTATGAGTTAGTCTTGACTGTATTAAATAATAGTTTTATCACAAAATATCCTCTGAACCATACACCTCATGTAGTAACAAAGCAGCTGAAAAAACGCACAGAACAAGTTACCTACATTAACCTRAATAATGAGTGATTATTCTACAGACTAACTCAACCATAACGTGATAAAAGGTTATTTAGTGTGTCACGTAGCTGCATCCTGATGCATTCTGAAGCTGAGTTCACACCAAATGTGTTTTGAGCAGCAAAAATGCCTCAAGTTAGACGCGCTATGTTCAGACTGGGACAGACTAGATGCGTGTCTGAAGAGGGAGAGCGTCGTGGTTTTTTCTGCTCTGTCTTTAATGACCGGTGAAATAAAGATGAAATAAAGAAAATGGCTTKGCTTTATTTTCTAAAGAGCAAGCGAATGTTGCGCTCGCCAGATAATTAATTCACCAGATAATTTAAAAGCTGTTTGTTTGTTGAGTTTCACCACTCCAGGAGCTGCGAGCTGACAAACTTTTTTTGTMCTGAGCCCAGTTTAACACCGCGGTCAGTTAAACGAGCCGCTGATCCACATTGGTGCTGATATCTCTGCCAGAACAGCAACTGCAGTCAGTCGATTTCAGCTAAAGAGCTCCTGTCCGTCTGTTTAAGGTTAGTGGGGCAACATTCAGGAAACTGTCACGTGCAAAACTGATTCTCTCTGATTGGTTGCTGCGGCGCGTTGAGCAGCAAAAGTTCAATTTTTTTTAACTCGAGCGTCGGCTGCTTTAGACACGCCACACGCACGGAAAACACTCTACCGCACCTTCCGCTTCCTTGCGCGCCGCGCCAAATGGGCTAAATTCGCCGTGCTGCTCCTAGATGAGAGTCCACCATAGACTTTGCATGTAAACTGGCTGCTTCGGCTGCTCAAAACACGTCCGATGTGTACCCGGTTTGAGAGTGATGYGCCAGGTGAAGGCTTGATCCAGTCATGAAGTACGAGGTCGTTTAAGTGAATGTGCTGCTTGGGTAGAGTGGTGCAGACACAGGAGAGCATTTCAAGGATACTGAAAATAAACTAACTAAAAACAAAAAAGATTCAGCAAGTAATGAGAGTATACCAGCACCACATTTACCTTTACAATAAAGGAGGTTTTAACTTGATGCAAGCCAAACACATTCTAAAAGATCATGGGTAGGTGTCATTATCCAATGGGATGGGGGCTTTACAGTAAAAAATGCTTTTAAACCTGATCAAAGTCTTACAACTGTATTTAAATACTGTTTCTCATTTGTACAAAAGCTATCTTGTTGTTTTGTTAACTTCTATGCACTCTGTAGATGCAGCAATCTTTGTGTGGTTTTACAACAGGCATACAGCAAAACCTAAACCAGCGTGGGGTTCAGTGTCTTGCCAAAGGGCAGCTCAATCCGTAGAAGAGCTGGGGAACAAGCTGTCAGCTTTCTGATTAAACAAGATCTCTACCACTGAGCTATGGCCGCCCTCGTGGCAGCCTTAAGGATGAGCAACAGATTCACAATTAGGGTTAAAGGAAAGTTTATATTTTACACTATGGTTAGACAAAATCCTAAACTGATGGAGAAGAAACACTTTGGCTCAAAATAAAACAGTGAATGTCCAACAAATCTTTTCAACTATTAGGCTGTATTTGGTGTTCAGACCTTACACTTCATTTCTTGATGTTAAGAGATCTGGACAGACTCTAATGGAACTTTGTGACAAATAGTTTGATGAAAACAGAACTTGGAGGGGAAAAAAACAAGCAACAAAAGACCAGTCTGCCAGTTGTTATTTATCACTTTCATGTTGAAGTTGAGCAGAACAGAACTCTTAAACAAAGTTTAGGAGAAACATCAGGCCTCATGCAAGAACATGTTTGTATTTTTATCCTAAATTTCTCTTACTTTTGTTAGTCCTTGCATGAGGCCCATTGTTACCAACAGTCCAGATTCAAATATTGTGGAGGCAAAAAATAATAATAATGCAATTGCAAAAACACAGAGATTAAAAAAACACTTGCAGACGATTTGATAAAGTGCCATTTCTGAACAAAAGGTTTTCTAAGCCTGCACATCAAACAATTTGACGGGATGATTCAACTCCCAACTTATCCAGGTTGGACAAGAGAGGAGATCATTCAATATGTGAACCACTCGGAAAATGCAACTGAACTGAAGTCCATGTTCACATATGTTCCTGAAGGAATGACAGAGGTTTTCTAAAGTTGTCGGTTTGTGTTTTTGTTTTTTTTACTGTTTTATGGTAGCATTTTGTTTTAACTACTAGGTTTTCTTTATTTTCTGTGTTCTGTTCCTCTGTTTCCCTGTACACTTACAGTAAATGGTTTATCCCAGTACTTTTCTTCAGTTCAGCTCCTACTTCTAGGTCCTGCCACGCCCATTCTCACTTCTTCCCTGTTTCATTAAGTTATCTCCACTTTTTTCACTAGTCCCTGAGCTTCACCTCACTCTTCAGTCCACCATTGTTTGCACTTTCATGCCATGCCTACTTGTTGTTTTGTCTCCTTGTGTTTCCTCCAAGTTTCTCTAAGCTGGTGCTGCCACAGCAGACTTTGAAGTTACTTAAAAAAAACTTGACAGAGTTGGTGTTCTGTAGACAGGTTATAAACAGTTAACATTTTTTTATTTATAGTATTTATTCATTTCATTTAAAAC
>NW_013952562.1:476061-483482 GCF_001266775.1 Austrofundulus limnaeus | reverse complement strand
CTTTTTTGTAAAATAAAAATAGGATTAGTAATGGTTTTACATGCATTTCCCAAGACTTCTATTCAATAAATCAAAAGTGGAACAATAATTGCATTATTTAGTGTAAATAGTGCTTTTTCATTAAATAACTCCTTAACTTTATACAATACTGCAATAGATTTTGCCATTTTTGTTCTCAAGTAATTTATGTGGGGTCTCCATGTAAGTTTTTCATCAGTGATGACTCCCAAAAACTTCACCTCACTGACTCAGCAAATTTCAACACCATCCACTCTAAATGGAACATCTTACCTGCTGCAGATTAATCTTAGAAAGACCCCACTTTGGATAAAAAAACTGTTTAAATACAAGACAAGACTGATGACCTAATGTTAGTCTGACCAAAGTGGATTGCTGGAATAATAAAGTAATGCTACTTTTAAAAATTTCGGTACCACTTTACAATAAGGCTCCCCTTGTAGATGTTTTATAAATAATTCATAGATAGGTTATTAATTCATCTAAACACTTTATAAATCATTAATAAGTGTTTATTATTTTAGGCTCCCTTATGACATTTACACATGTTTTTAGTCATTACTAAATAATGTACTGTCTTACACTTTATAATAAGGCTTCCTTTAATAGTTGTGGATATGTCGGTGAACGCTTGTTTTAAACATTTCCTTTTCTGATAGTTTTACAGCAAATGTTTATTTTGAAATATTCCTGCTGCCACTTCCTGTGTAAGTTGCAACTAACTCAATAATTCCATGTAAATAAATGTGTTGTGCAAAACTGGTGATGATGATATAAAGTTCTAAATACTGGCATTTGCCTGATTCAATATGACATTTTTGAGATTTGAATTATTTTAAGATGTCAGCAATCCACTTTGTTCTGTGTTCCACTCAGCTGGTAACATCTATCCAGTCAGAGTCAAATTTGTTTCTCCAACCTGAAGTTGTTCAAAGAGCTGTCTTCAACATGTAGCACATAACCTTTCCACAGAACCCCACTTCAAAAGATCTGAACTATTACTTTCAAACCATTTGCAGAAACATTGAATGCTCAGCTGTGCAGACGGATAAGATGCTTGCATGCTGTGCTGCTTAACTGCAAAACCCTCAAAGCACTTATTCCCTGCACGTACATCATGTCTCTTGTGTGTAAAGGCTTTCAAATGTACATGAAAGAAAACAATTCTTCTACGTTTAAAGCAACGTGTCAGTCTTTTTGCCCATCTCTAGACCTCTCTGAAGCTGGGTGTGATGGAGAGCAGAGAGTATAGATAAAACTCATTAAGGCCGCTGAATTGAACCTTTGTCTCTGTCTGAGGCTTGCTGATGGACTCAAAATCTCATGGGTTATTAGTGACAGACTGGTGAAAGGCCTGCTCCTGTTTAGCCCAAATAAACATGTTTCTCCACAGGGAGAAGGTCGGCCACTGAGCACGAAGGTTAGATTAATTATCATTTGTCACGGCTTATCGCAATTTTGCAGTCGACAACAAATGACATCTTGGACCAGCTCTTATTAGCAGGAGCCGTCATGGAGAGGGAGCCCRATGGGGTCTCAGAACCAGCAGCCGTGCGCAACACACACCAACATAAACAAAACCATGTCAGTGCATTCATCATACATCRTATATCACATAAGGTTGTGATGTATTGATGAAATGACATGGAAGATTCAAGTCACAGAATACATGAGGGGATTTAGAAAGATACGCAACTCTATGTAATATTTATGAAGTTGGTCTGCAGGTTCAAATTCAAGCTGCCTAAATCAATATGTGTAYGAAGTGTAAACTCCTCACATGTGCTAAAATTAGATCAAAGTGAGAATGGAAGGTAAAGGCACCAGTAAAATTTGTTCAAAGACATTTATAGGCTTTCTTCGTTTGTGCACATTAGCAAAACCTAAAATGAAACTATATCATTTTAAAGGCAGAATTCAAACAGGGAAAAAAAATTTCCCTTTTTTTAACAGTTAGTCGTCAAAGTAAATAGTATAAAAGTGGCAGTTCTTTTCTATCCAGAGCATCAGCTACAGCAGGGAAAAGCATAATTTTGTTCCACTGAAAAAAAAAACACATGGCATAAGAAGCTATGGGAAAACAGGATTAATCTTAATGCTCATGCTGTCGTTCTGGAATGGGCTTTCAGCCAGGGAAGTTGTGYAAAAATAAGTTTTATCCAAGACTCACTGGCTTGGAAATAGTTTTGTTGCTCATCTTTTACTGCACAGCTGGAGGTCTGTGTTATAACACAAAGGATAAGCCTCGTGCAACAGAATGCAGATTAGTCTTTGACTACTACATTATCCATTCATCCATTTTCAGGTTGAGGGGAGCTAATCTCTAGTAGTCAATTAAGAGGTGGGGGGTGACCCTGGACAGTTCACATGTCCATAGAGTATATCAACACCCAGAAAGACCTCAGGCCGGGAGACGAACCTGCAACCGTYTYRCTGAGAGGCAACAGCTRACCGTTGCTCTGTGCCCAACATAGATTATCAGATGGGAATTAGACAGGCACTAAAACTGAARGCAAATTGCCTCAACTTCAGTTTCAGCTTCATTTAACATGAAAGCAAGAAACTTTTGATGTTGTGACATTGAATGCAAATGGTGGTGACTTTGTCGACGGAATAATGCATGCTGCATCTTAATGTTATGTWAATGTGCAAACTAAGAGCCAGACAGCTTTCCATTAGATTAAAAACAGCAAGGGAGGGGAGGTCRTTTAGGTGTGGAGTGGGAAAGTGTTTTTTTTTTTATTCCACAAACCTTTGAATGGAAGGAAGTAGAGCCTTGTTCAACTCCCCTGATCCAGATATGTTCTACAAATCTTTCGCTATAACTCCTGCAAATGGCTTCTTGAAATCATATTTATCTTTATCAAAACATAATCATCTGCCTTCTTTTCATATGATGGTATGCCTTGATTTTATTTACCTTTTTTACTTATCCTTTTAGTTTAATCACTTACTAAAAGTGAAGTGAAATATAATCTCTCTGAACTATTTAGTTTGTAGAGTTTAATTATCAGAAGTTTGGAAGGAACTCAAGGTATTTAATTTTATTATGTTTATTTTCGTAATCATAATCCTCGCACTTGACTGAATGAGCATGAGTGCCAAAAGATATGATGGCACGCTGTAAATTTGGTGAATCAATTTAAGGAACTTATGTTTAATTATTCATTTTTTTAAATGAAGTGCCAAAAGTAATTGGTGAACTAAAGTCAACAGAGTGTGCCAGGAGGAGAATATTAATATTAACCGTCTGTTCACATGACATAACTGATCAGCTTTCAAAGCACCTGTGCCTCAGGCTAATGTCTGTTTTCAGCACTAACAGATAAACTGGAACTGTAAAATCACGTTGTACATATCTTTCAGCAAAATCAGTGCAAACCATGAACAATGCTTCTGTTRCATTATGCAATGAGGTGAGCGGGGATAAACTAAGGTAGGGTCTGCTCTGGGGATAACTAGGTGTGACTGACAATTCCTGCTGGTATCCAAATGAAAGCAGATGGACAGATAGAACCAGGCACAATGAGCGAAAAGGTACGTTTTTTTTTTTTTTTTTTTACTAAGGTGGCTGATGGGCAGTGTTGTCAGCCAGCTGGGGAAAGAGAAGAAATATAATTAAGTGTGAGCAGAAATGGAACTGTTTTTCCCACTCCAGTACCAGCTCAGGCTTGAATGTCAAGTCCAAATGGAACTATGTGCCGCACCGAGGAGGAAAAGTTGAAGAAGTCGGAGCGGAGCCTCGAGACCACGTCGGTTGGAAAGACCTTGGCATTTGAACTTTTGTGGCAAACGTTAACATTAATGCCATGAGAGAGCTGTGGGGGCACACAAGGCACACACAAGAGTCATCAGAATGATGCCACTAAGATTTGATTTAGGACAAAAAATAAGATAAATGTCCATGTGGCTCAAAACGTAACAGATAACAGGCACGAACCCATTAAAGGTTACAAGGTAAAGCACTACTGTAAGAAGTCATGGTGTCAAGACCACCAAAWTCATCCATCATATCATAACTGCAGTTTAAATTACTTTTAACGAGTTAGCTGAGACAGTGAGGTTTTTTATTTTTAATTTTTTTCTTGGTTGGTTGTAATATAGAGTGGTGTGCCCCCTCCCCCACCCGTTGCTGTGAGCTGTCAGTCAACTGTGTTTAATGGCTGAGAAAAGACCACCTAAACTTTTACTCTTGTTAAAAAAATTAAATGCAGTTAGCTGTATGAAAATGTTGTTTTGAACAGCACAGAAGTTTGCCATCTTGTTTTATTAGGTTACATGGTTTTAAAATAAACATTTGCAAGAAACTACAAGTCTTACCATGGTTTGCTGAAGCAAACATTCTGCTGTGAGTTCACTATAACTAAGTTACAAGATGACATCAGATTTTGGGCTCACGTTACTTTAAAATGGAGTATTACTCTGTACAAGTGTGTTTACTTTAAAGCTATTACTAACTTTTGGTGGTGGCCTTTATTCCATATTTTTGTTTAGCTCTTCCACCTGTGCGTTCCTCTGTAAAACAATCTGCTGGCTAGATATTGCTCTTTGAAGGGGTTCAAATCTTKAGGAGCCGTTTGTTTCATAGAATCATTCAAGAGAGTTGTTTGATCTTGAATGCTTTACGTCATTATGTAGGGAAATAGGTCATCATGTCGTATGTGATGATGTCATCGCGTCACATAGGTGGAATCATGTGTTTTGTCGAGCTTGTTTTCCTTGAAAAAGCAAAGCGAGAGTGATTGTCTCTGTGGTTAAGAATGAATAAAATAAAGATATAAGAAATAAAATAAAAAAACTACAAACAGCTCTTTACTGCATGTGATTCAGTTAGTATAGTTTGTTGTAAAGAGCTGTAAAGAGCAAACGATTAGAATCATTTGTGCTTCTGGCTTACTTGTGTTTCAGCTAAATCAATACTTATGACCAAGAGTYAACTATCATCTTTAAGGTAGTAGTATAGCTAACACTGATTTATAATAGAAGGTCTAGCATCCCTTCAAAAAAWTTRTATATCACCTGCTGCTTTTCATGAAAATGTCTTAAACAAATGTCTTCTTTCAATGTTGAAAAATTGCTTCCGGGGTTGCGAACAGTAAAGACACATTTCACTCGTAATATCTTTGTTTTTCTCCTCAATCGTGTAGACAATTGCTCCTCTTTTGCCTTTTCACTGAGACCAAGAAAAACAGGCAAAGAGGTGGTACAGGAGCTCAGGGAGGAAAGAGGAGGAGTTTCCGCTTGACAAAACACGTCGTACCACGTGACTGAATTACRTCACCTGTTCAAAACTAAACGGCTGTATGAAACAAACGGCTCGTCAAGATCCAGATCTGTGTGCATGTCAACATATCTGGACTGTCAGAAATAACATTAGTAGAGACATATCATCTATCCAGCAATGCATTGCTGGAGGACCTAAAGGCTGATTAGAGCCAGTCAAAAATAGAATTTGTGCCACTTGAATAAATCCCTTGCAACTCTGCCTTTTCTTGCATCTGGATCATTTGCCTCCACCACCAAGACCTTCAGCTTCATGGCTTTGAACTTCATTTATTCTTTACAGCCACTCTGCTAGCACACTCAAAACCCTTATTTCAGCAGMGTGGCCTGCATTACTTTTGCACCAGTTATAATTTGCACAGCAGTCTTTGTAGATCACCTGCACCACACCCAGTGAATCAGGTCCACTGTGTGTTAGGGATCATGCTACAAACGAGTTTTGCTCAATATCTTTAAATTGCACAAAGTACTTGTAAGTTTAGTGTTTTCTAATTATGATATGGTGTGGCAGACATCTTGAATGGAGTGAAACAATTGTATTTTTGCTGTGGTTTGCCCCTTCGTGCACAAGACACCTCATTTTTTTCTGAAGCCGAAGTTTTTTAATTGAAGCTCTTAGAGAGGAGAGTTTTTAAATTAAATATTTTTATAGCAATATGTAATATTATATAAGCAGTAATAATTGTTTCATGTCTGTTTGTACTGCATTAAGGCAAAGGGGAGACAGTTTTTGCCAATGTCTGTGTTTATTTGTCTTTCTGTTAGCAAAATATCTCATGAACCAAATTGCAGATTTTATTGAAACTTTCAGAAAGCAATCCACATATGTACAACTCATTAACTTGAGTTATTAAATAATTAAGAACTCTGGCATGTAAAGAAATGAGTGGTATATAGTTATTTAAGGAGTACTAGGCTTTTTTAAAGAAAACCAATCCATTTTTATCCATTTTAAGGGTTTTTTTACAATGTTTTACATGATACTTCTGCTCTATGCCATCATGCCATCAGAATCTAATGTCTCAGTGAAGTGCAGATGTAAGCAACAAAATAAACTGAATGTGATAAATGTGAAAGAATCAATCACTTTCATTTAAAAAAATAATCAAGTTTTATCACCCTTTTTTAAGATAGAGTTTAATTTTATTTCCCTTTGTAATTTTTCATCTTGTTATCATCCTGATCTGTTTATGGGGGTATTTTGTTAACAAAAGTACTATAGTAAATGTTTTCCGGGTATGAATGGCCAAGATACAGTATCTGTGCTGATGAATGTTTGCAGGTAATGAATTAAAGATGCAAGCTATAAATAGCTACAGCTGTGCCAAGTGGCCGTGCATAATGTCACTTCCTCTGGTATTGTGGCTGATGCGGCACAATTTATGAATATGCACTTTCCCCACCACTATTCATTACATAAGATTAGAGAGGCAAGCAGAACCATTGATGTGCAAACAAGTAAGGATGGYTTTCCAGACCAATCCTCACAAATGGACCAGGCCAGAGAGAAGAAACCAGGTTTGTGCCTGTGAGCTCAGCTGAACAGAGACTAACATTTAATAAATKGAGCAGCGCAAGGACAGTTTATATCTCTGTCAGACTGTGCTTTTGGTTGTAAGATTACAAATGTCTTTAACCTTGGTGTCAGAGACAAATGCCGAGCCTAAAGCATGGCTGTTGTGCTGTTTTCACCCAAACTCAAACAAACTAACTAKCTGAAGACTTTCTGACAGTTCCTGATGTGTATTTGACCAATCTCAATGTGTGAAAACACATACTCAGTCTTCAAAAAGCAGTYTGTTTTCAGGTCTATTTCTGTCTGGGAGTGAAATAAAAAAAATAAAAAATAAAACACATGTTTTACAGACGTATCATACATAKTTTATATGCTTACAGATTTACTGACTTTATATTTATTTACATGCAGAAACAAAAATGATATTCTGAGTGAATTTAATGCCTTTTTTATTCAAACATAAGGCAGAGCATGACCAATACCAGGAAATAGTATAGATAGCATGAAAGAAATAGAACAAAAGACATGACGATCTAGCATGAGTTAGTGGTTATCAGCAAACAATTATCATCATCAGCAGCTAGATGTAGCACTCTTCCTACCC
>NW_013952562.1:469169-475901 GCF_001266775.1 Austrofundulus limnaeus | reverse complement strand
TAAATAAAAAACTAAAAAAAATTGCTGGAACAACTGAAAAAAAAAAATCTGAAATCTCAAATGTGGGCTGCACCTTAAAACGTCACAAATAATGGGACAGAGAAAAAAATAACTTCAACGAATAAAAGTGCTGTGAACCAGAGGAAAACAATGAAATTGTTGTGTGGCAGGATTAAGAAAACACCAGACATGAGACCTCATATTGTTTCATAAAAAAAGCTGTATGATCATTGATGCCTTTGAAAAAAAGACAACAAATAACTAATTAAAAACGTAACATTCATAGTTTTCACAAAAAATTTATARCATTCATGTTGACTTTGATAAAGGAAATTAATGTCTGCCCCACTAAYATATATGCWCAAGAAAGGGGTTATTCATAACCTRTTTACAAAACCCAGCTTTAAATGATCTGAACTATCCCTTTAAGTAGTTTCTTGTTTTTATATATTTATTTGTTKATCAGGAAGTRAAAATATTAAAATCCTTGAAGTAAAGAGAAAAAAAACGTTTGTGCCAAAATTACTATTCGTTTATAGTTTWTCCCTTATTTGTTCTTGTTCAGGGTTGGTTGTGTGTTTATCTCCATCAGTCAATGGGCAAAAGGCACTTAATAAACCACAGATAGTTCCTAAAAATAATCACACTCGCGCTGAAGTACAATTTAGAGTCGTTAATGAATCTAAAATGCATGACGTTTAATTTTTTTTACTGTGAGATGAAGCTAGAATACCCACAGAAAAGCTACACATGCACAGGGTGAAAGTTCACACAGAGAGACTCCAACTAGAATTGAACCTGCAGCCTTTTCATTATGAGTGCACTACACTACCAGGTGTTGAAATGACCTTCAAATACAATTCTATGGTCTGTGAAATCATAAAAAAGTGTGAAGACTTTATTTGAAAAAGGAGTATTAATCCATGTTGGGTSTGTAGAGATTTGCCATGTTCAGAATGATATTGTTCCCTGAAGAATTTAGAATAATAAATCTGCAACGTGGGTCAATAATGGTGGTGGAATGATTCAGCGTTATTCAGCTGGGAATCACTGTGGCTCCGCCTCTTTGTATTGAACCAGAGGCGACTGAAAAGACAATGATTAAATGCTGGGGATACCACTCAATGGTCATTTAAATTCAACAGAGTAATTGGTGTGGATGTTTTGATGCAAGACCGTTCATGTTTTATTCCTCTTGAAAGCGATGTCATCATTTGTTCCAACAGATGAATTTGTTCTGAGTCAAAGTGAATATCGATGAGGGGTGTGTATATGAGTTGTTTTTGTTTGCAGACATAGCAAATGGTAGATTAGCTGGAAGAAGAAAACTGTCTCAGAAACAAACACAAAAAGGCTGCATCAGATGACGAGTCCTACTTTTCATAATAAAACTGACAGGTTTCAGCAGCGCACATACTGCGAGTGCGAACATCTCATAACACTCCATGAGATCATCCATCCGTTTTCTTTACCTGGGAGCTGGTGCCCATCTCCAGCAGTCAGTTTACGAGAGACGAGGGACACCCTGGACAAAYCATGTCCACCACAGGGACACATAGTGACAAAAAAGACACACAACCATTCAAACTCTTGTCTATTGCGTTCACACTGCAGATCTTAATGCTCTATTCCAATTTTTTGCTCAGGTGCAGTTTTGTGCAGATTTGATGCAGTTCTCAGTCATTCAGAACATGAAAAGTCTAGAAAGTTTCAAAAAATGAAGCAGCTGGATCTCCGTTCTGTAACGTTTAGAGATGGGATCTGGATCTTGATGAGCCGTTTGTTTCATAGAGCTGTTCAAAGGAGCAATTTCATTACCTTCGTCGGGGGGGGGGGGGGGTAATGTTTTCGGTCGCGCAAAAACTTGTGGACGGATTGTCATGACATTTTTACCACACGTGGATACTGGAACAAAGAACACACCATTCAATTTTGTTGATGTTCCAGATCACGATGCGGATACAGGAATTTYTCTTTTAATTCAACCGAATCAGACAAGGCTACGCAAAGTGTCATGACGTCAGACGCATGTCTGTAACAGGAAGTAGAAGTCGCAAAGTCGCTGGGACTACACCTCCCAGGATGCCTACCATCAGGAAAGTTGTGATTATTCTGTCATCAACTGGTATTGGTGTTGTAACATGCTGTCTGGAGACATAGAAAAGGAAATGGGATTCTCTTCACGTTACGGGAATAACTGAGAAGATGCTGACAGCGGGGGAGGGTCCAGCTGTAGCCGAGCCAAAGCTGGTACCGAACTGAGGGAACAGATGATCAACCAGGTACCCCCTGCATTGGACTCCACCGGATTGAAATCTCATGCATACTGCCTGCTTAAATGTTCACTACGTCAGAACTTATTCGGCAAATGTGTTTCCATTTCTGCTTTGGCGAAGGTTTGCCCTCTCAGAGTGCTTCTAGTWTTGAATGAGTGAGGTCAACATGTATGGATATACATGATGACACCATCATACCACATGGGCAGAACCATGTGTTTTGTTAAGCGAAACGAGGAGTAAAAACATATAAAACTATGAACGTCTCTTTATTGCCCGCAACTTGATTCCTATCTTTTACTGTAAGGAGCCGTTCAAACAACTTGGACCGTTTGCAAACATCACATCTCTAGTAGCTGTAGACGTGTGTAGTTCCAAACTGCACAAACTTATTAATATCTGCATCAAACCGTATACCTCGACCTCAGTAACTTAAGAGTTGGATAAAATGAAACATGGCAGTTCACATAAACCTGGATTGGATTTTAAAAAGTCTGATTTGTCATAGAAAAGATAAATCCAAAACAAACTTGGATTTGAGTCACCTTTGCCTGCAGTGTAAACGTAACCTAAAGGTTGGTTTATACTTCAAGTTGCACGTCTCAATGACACTCATGTGTGACAGAAACTGCATATCTTCTCTCTCGCTGACACCTTGTTGTGTACATTGCCCTCAGTCAGAACTCTGTCCTGCTAACTGCAGACCTATGCAGCTCACTTTGTGTGATTGGTCAGAATGTTGTAGGCGTGTTTGTTTATGCAGAGTAGCGCGTCCTTCAGC
The DNA here is from genome assembly GCF_001266775.1 of Austrofundulus limnaeus. Lineage (NCBI taxonomy): Eukaryota > Metazoa > Chordata > Actinopteri > Cyprinodontiformes > Rivulidae > Austrofundulus > Austrofundulus limnaeus. The sequence goes on along the minus strand of NW_013952562.1, from coordinate 472,844 downwards.
ATGTGAATTAACTGAAAATGGTTCACTTCAAGTTGGTTGTTGAATTAGCAAGATGGAACCTGCAGCCAATGTTAACATCTTCTTTCATCTTTGCACTTAACAAGGGGGAAAAAGAGTTTCTTCCTAACCCTCATCCAACGACACAAGCGTCTCTTCACACATCTGATACATCATCAAGTGAAAAAAACAACTATCACTGTTGTTTATATGGTTACTTATACCAAAACATGCCACATTAGGAGTGCTGCGGGAGGAATTGTGATGATTTACACTGTGTCTTATATGCAAACATGTCAGCAAGAAAAAGACATCCAAATGACATAATCACTGATCTGCTGCCTCACGTCTTGTGGAACAATAAACCAGCCTTAACAGTTAGAAGTTAGTCTAACATGTTTGTTTTTATTTTGTGAGAGGAAACCTGAGCACCTGGAGAAAACCCATTTGTTCACAGAGAACATGCAAACCCCACCCAGAAAAGCCAGGAGGCGTTCAACTTTCTTGCTGAGAGGCAACAGCTATAACCTCTTCACCACCATGCACTAAATTGTATCATTATTATTTTCAGGGTTTGACCAAAACATCCACAAGTCTTTCATTTTTTAAGCTAAGATGATCTTAGTCACAAACTGTGACACGCTTTCCTTCAAGGAGTTCTAGGCCTTCAATTTATAACAGATTCAAATACTTCAAAAGTGGCCTCCAAGGCCAAGAAAGTGATGAATTTTTTTTATTTTTCTTTGATTTAGACAACTGACCAGATGAGTCTCCTGTCCCTGGGTGATGTCTCATGATCCTCGCTGTGGAACAAGTGTCAAATCTGAGAGACTAGTACTTCAGTAAAATCACTCAACAGTTAGTCTTGTTTATTTATTTATTTATTTATTTGTGTTATATTAAACACTTCAGCATGGATTTTGAGTGTATTTTAACAATCCAACCCTCACACTTCCTGAGCACTTGCAAAAAATGTCTTAAGATGACGTTTTCACAAGACTGCCTGGTGCCAACGCCAAATCCTTTCACTCCTAACTTGTCACATTTTTTTAGGACTCTCGGGCATCACATTTCAACATGTGCACAACTTTAGCATCGTTTTTTATCTAGCTTGTCCAATAAATTTTAAGAGAAGTCCTTCAGCATTAGGAGCAGACGACATCGACCGCAGCAACATTTTCTGTGAGTAAGAATAAACTGTCAAAACTCAGCAGACGTTTTCCAAATCAAGAGATTAAAAAAAAAAGAAAAATTGTTTTCAGACACTAAAAGCTGTCCTCCGCATAGAGTTGAGGCTGCTAATAGTATTGTTCTCAAATACAGTTGGTCACAGTTCCAATTCTGTCTGCCTAGAATTTAAAATATGTATAATAAAAAAATTTGCGGGCAGAAATAGCTGTTAGTTTAAAAAAGTTTGCCTGTCAGAACAATCGAGCTTCCTCGGTTTAATTGCTGAAGAGAAAAACGTGATGAAATAAATAAATAAATAAATAAAGCTCAGCCTTGGGATGCTAATTAATGCACACAAAGACATGCAGATTCAACACAACGCTGCTGTGTCTGTTTTCTGGTTTGAGATGGGCACATATGCTGCTGTGCAGCTGGGACTGAGTGAGGAATCCAGTTAATGTGCTGTCTAAATGGCATTCACACTCTGCCCACTGCTGACAAACCACAGCACAGTAACAGAACAGATCCTGTCTGTTTTTGTGTCTCCTTTTCCATGTGAGCTTGAGGGTGACATCCAACTCCTTTTTGTTTATGTGTCAGCTAATAAATACGGTAATTGTGTCTTTGCTGCAGCACAAGTTTGGATAATTTTAGTTGACTCTAGTGGAAAAAAAACCTTCAAAAACCCACTTTCTGCGGGATAAACATGATCTATATTTAGACATATTTCAGTAGTGCCACACTTACGTGACCCAGCAGCTGCGGCAGCCCCAGCACTTGTCCTATGAACACTCCCAGACAGATCAGGATGGAGTTGAACTGGCCAATAAAACCTCGGATGTGTCTCGGGGAAATCTCCCCCAGGTACATGGGCAGTGCACTCAGAGCTATACCTAGCAGGAAAACAAAACACATGCGAGTCATGTTTAATGAAAGTTCAAATTTTATGAAAGGCTGTTCTGTAGAAAATTATGTTATATGTTCATATTTCAAATAAATTAATTACACGGACCACATTGTTAACATCAATAGACTTTTAAATACACAATTTAAGGTGAAACTAGTGCTGATTTATAAAGGAGCATTTGCATAAACTGCTATAAAAGGTTAAGATATAGGACAGCAACAGTCCACTCTGACAAAGCTCTGCTTGGACAGAACTGCAAAGTTAAAATTGAAACTATATTTCACTAAAAAGCAGATATTGCTCAGGACCTTTATGCAAAAAAAATCTAAACTATTGCTTTTAACACTTTTCTAACCAGTGAAAATTAAATCTTCATGGTTGTGTTAAACTAAAAGAGCCAATAAAACCCAAGAACTATTCCCCTTGTACTGTATCTGAAGCCTGAAGCTCTTTGTAAAAAAACRGGAAGTCTGCATCTTACACTGTTTAGTTTGTGAGGGCAAACACTAAGTCTACTCTGACAGCAGAACACTTGAACTGAGGCAGATGTTATTATAGATGCTTATTAAATTGGCCTGTGGGTTAGAATTTGTCCGAACTAATAAAAACCGATAGTTGTTTTAGACCGCTGGAGCTCCGATCAGCAACATTTCTGGAGTATTTTGTGCATCAGGAAGTCTGCGTGTCCTGGAGGTACAGCTAAAGATCGCAACTCTGACAACTTATCCTTGTCAGAAACAAATTTCAAATTTAAGTTCACTTTATTTGTGAAACAGCTGGGAGAGATACATTGCTTTTAGTTTAACTTGGTGCCATATGGTGCTTTAAATATAGACATTTTATACTTCAAAATGTATGTTTTCTCTTCCTGAAAATTAATTTTTTCACATGGTGATACTTAATTATCAGGTAAAGATTACACATTACAGACAAAAAGTAGTGCATCATTTCCAGGTAGATTTGTTGATTTCAACCTACTTTTTTTTTTATTTATCATCTAATAAAGTCAACAAAAGAGTATCTCAGTTTGACTTCTTTTAGAACTCATTTTTAAATAATTTCACATTATTTCAGTTGTAGATTCCTAACATTAATTTACAGAAAATTTATACTCATATGCTATAGAAAAAAAAACAGGAGCATTTAGGGTTTTATCATCTTTGAATAAATATTTGAAAAACAACACAACTTTTTTTTTCTTATTCCCTAGGTTGAAAAAAAACATTAAAAAAATTAAAGACCTAACATCATATCCAAGGTTATATTTGGTTTGGTCAAACTTTATAAATGACATTATGCCAAATCCCATGCACGATTATGTGTTTAGAGTAACTCTCAGTCATTACATGACAAATTTTAGTTCAATGTCTTCAATTTTAACTATGTTGTGGTCAACATGTTTTGGTTAATGTCAGTTAGCTGGCAGCCATCTTGACTCAAATTGAAGCTGGACATCCAATCATTTCTTTCTGTGAGCTTCAATAAAATCCCTCCAATGGTTCATATGGGTATTTAAATGTTTTGTGTGTTTAAATATGTGGAGCATTCGTAACATTTAGTTCCCACCCAATCACACATCTAGTAATTCATTTCTGAGGTTT
>NW_013952562.1:463829-469157 GCF_001266775.1 Austrofundulus limnaeus | reverse complement strand
AATCTAAAGGGCTCGACACATGGGAGGGGACATCGCTCTCTCTCCATTCATTTCCTATGGAACTTGTGCGATGAGGTGACAATCACTTGCCCTCAAGGAACCGGCGAAAATAGTGCATGTGAAATTTCACGCTCATACATGTAGACGTGCACACGCAAGTTGGCGAAGCATTGAAAAAATGTTCAACTTTTGTTGCTGTCGCATGGCATTACAACCAATCAGCGAGGGTTTCATTGACTGACCAATGAGCGGAGAGTACGCTACACGTAAGCTAACACTTTCAACGTTATTTTAGCTCTGTCAAACTTTCCAGTTTTATATGACCCTTCACCAAGTGATTATTTWAAAAAGGCAGTTTTATGGGAATTTGTTGGTGCCAGGGTAAAGTTATCCAGTAAGTTTTCCTCATAAAATTATATTTTGGCGTGCGTTTGTTTTTTCAATATCATTGGCATCACAAGTTTTGTTTAGTTTACATGTCCGTAATGGACCCCTCCCCCTTTTTGTGAACCACCAATAACCTTTACAAGAGGCAGAAGAAGAACCAAACAAATTTCGTGAAGACAAGCGATCCGAGAGCTCGATTCGCAGTGCTGCCATCGCTATCRCATCCCGTGTGTCAGGTCTCACCCTGACTGCGATGACAGCCATTAATCGCTGTCGTTTGTCACTCCGCGTGTGTCGAGCCCTTTATAAGTGGTTCATTCGATGTTTAGCTAAAACAACAAGCAGATGAACAACAAAAAACATAATCTTGTTATAAAACACAAATCTTATTTCAAGATGTTACATTTTTTTAAAAAAAAAAAAGTGGTGTTTCTCTCAGACTGTTAGGTAGCAATTTTTTTTTTGCCTTTGATAAAAAATATTTGGAAACCAAAAAAAACTGGCATGAAAAATTGCATGACCAAATACTTTTTTGGTACCCTGATTCCCCACACTAACTTGATGCACACTAACTTGTGCCTGAGCTTGTTTAAAAACCTGCTTCTTTAGATATTACTCACCAGAGTTCACCCCTATAATAATGCGACCGATGATGAGCATCTCAAATGATCTCGACATCTCACCCAGCGACAGCAGCAGAGCAGCTGCCACAGCAAAGCTGTTGTTCAGCAGCAATGTTCCCTTTCTGAAAAAAAAGACAACAGCATGTGATAAAAAATAACTAAATACGACAAATAAGGAGCAAAACCTCTACTTTACAGACACAATTAAAGTTATTAAAACATTTAATGCGTTTTTAATGCACCTTGACAAAATGACAAATTGAAGGCACTGAAGCAGCGAGATGCAGGTTTGAGAGAGTCTGTAGGAGAAAAACATAATTGAGCTGCTGTGTGGTGTTCAGAGGTATAAAATCGGAGGCTGTGAACAACTCTTCTAAACCAGTAAAGCAAAAAATCAGTTTCATCGAAGAAACTGATGAAGAACAATAAATATATGAAATTTATTCCACTTGAATTTTGCATTGACTGAAAAACTGAACAATCTCGATGACTAAATATAATAAATTTAATTAATTTAGACGGTTACATGTGCAAACTGCACACAATTTCAGTTTCAATTTCAATTTCAGCTCACCAGCTAGAGGGATTTGCAGATTAATCATGGCGTGTGTCAGGTGTGACCCCACACCCCCCATCCACCACCCCACACACACACAGAATGATGCAGCATGTTACAGCCCACTTAGAGAAACTCAATGTCAGGTTGAATTTGAACTTCTTCTCCACAAGATGATGCAACACAGACTAAAACAATGGATTCATAGTTTTGCAACATTCTTCAATTTATGAAGTTTTTTTTTCCCTGAAACAGCAGAGAAATAATTGAGGCCACCGAGACTCAAAAAAGTGTTTTCAAAGCTAAGTTCATTCTCTCAGGGCACAAGTTGACTTTCATAGTGGCTTCTGTGATAGCTTAGACTTCAGGCCATAAAAGAAAAAAAAAACTGAGTCTTTGATAACATGTTTGGGTATCATCAAGTTCATTAACATCGTCACTGTTTGCATGCTGTTCTGGTCAACTTTGTACACCTTAAGATCAAAATCATTCCTGATTTTATTGTCTTTTATCCACTTCACTGAGCTGGTTTATTTCTCTTTTATTCTGTCAATTAACACCTAAAGGATGTACATAAATCTGAGAACTAACTGTCTAAATTTATTTGCCTGAAAAGATATCAAAGTCAGCTCTCTTCTTTAATGTATGTGTGATCCAAGTTTAATACAATTATTGTGGTCTTTGGATAAATAAAGAGAAAAGCTGATTATGTTTAATTTACAGGTCTAGCATATCGCTCAGCTGTGATGTCAGAATTTTAATCTAAAAAAAAAAAGAATTTTAATCTAAAATCACAAGAAGTGCAAGATTTAAAACTGTTGAGGTCAAACTTTGTAAATGACCTTATATATAAGTTGATGCAATATTGTGAGATTTGTCGAGATCSGAGCCAAAAGTGTGTGACTGACTCTCAGCTGCTACCAGAGCTAATTTAGCTTTTTTTCATCAGGAGTTGCTTCAGCCAGCTAATTCACATTTGGCTATTGCTTTTATGACCACCATGCTACCGTAGCCCACCTGTGTGGAGCAGGAGACTATCATCTGGGGTGCCAGGGAGAGCAGATGAGGGGAAGGCTTGGGGRCCCAGAGTGGGGCAAATGAGGGTGGGGGCAGGTCTGGGTGCTTCCCCTCTCCCCCACTCACATTTTGATGTAATGAACGGGGGATTCAAACTGGTGACCTACCGATCCCATGCTCACTTTCTCTAACCCCAGTCCGAATTTTAGCTTAAAATGATGTCTTATTACAACGTGGGGTGACTTCGAGTGAAATAAACAAGGAAACTGTTTTGTGAGCTCAGACCTCTGATGGGCTTTTAAAGAGACAGAACTATGTTCTGGTTGAACCTGAATGTGGGCCACAACAGGTCATCTTCATCTGTCAAAGAGACATTCTCTTTTCTTAATMAGATAATAAACAGAATAATCTTCTTTTTATTTGATTAATTTTTCTCTTAACTAAGAGTTATTAGGCATTTTGATAATCATGAGACAATGTTTATCAAAGTTACAGGAGAAAAGAGAACAGGCTTTTCTCCCTCAGTATGATTTCAGCTATGTATGGATTTTTCTGTGGAAATATCATGCTTAACTAAACTAATCATTATGGTTTAAGTTTTAATGAAACAGCAGCGTTTATTTGTCTGAAWCTTGCATTTGAAAATAATCCATTCTTTCAGTCATTATTTTTAAAGTGTTCTCATCAGACAATATCTAAACAGTTCAACATATGTTTTTGATTATGCAACTGTGCAGAAGCAATCATCTTGTTTAGCGTCAGATGGCCTTGGCAACTTCTGAAGTAACATTTTTCTTATCTTCCCGTTTTACTAAACTTGTCGACTGAGGGCGGAAAAAAAAAACCTCTTTGATGACTAACACAGTTTCTGCCCGGAAGGCGGAAACAGACACCCTTYCATCCAAACACTAACAGCTGGGTCTCCGAATGAAGAACCAGTGCTTGGGCTGTGTTGGTTCTACCCTTCATTGCCAATGAGGAACTTCATGSCCAGGCTCACACCAACACCTCGGTGTGACCCAAARCAAGAGCTCAAAGCTCACAAAGCAACTTTGTCTTGACTTCCTGTGGGGAGCTAGTCTTATTTTGGAACCGGGACCCAGAGGCACTCGTCTATCCTGTGCGGCTGTGATGCAGAGTCAGGAGACACTGAAATAACACACTGGAGTTCAACAGCTGAGCAGGAAAACCTGATGGATTTCCCTTGCCAACCAGGTGAACTCCTCCTGAACCAACCCATTCTCACTCCCAACTCATCAACATATTGACGCTTAGTCAGGTAGCCGTCTGCATCCAGCTTCAGATGCGTTGGGTAGCCCCCGCACATCAGTTCTTAACAAGATGAGGCAGAGGAGGACGAGCATGTTGTCATATTTTCTGAAAAGAGTAGGAAATGCCCAAAACTAACCATCCCAGACCCTAAATTTAACTTCTGTTGGCCTTATACAACCTACCCTTGACCCCAGTACCTAAAATTAACCATTAACCCTGATCCCTCATATTAACCATTTTTGAAAGTGTAGAGAATGCATGAGAACTAACGGTCCCAGACCCTAAATTTAACTTATATTAACCATATACAGCCTATCCCCAACCACAGTACCTAAATTTAACCATTAATCCTGATCCCTCATATTAAACTCAGACCCCCAAAGACCCCTAAGTGGTGCAACCCGGAAAAGCTGCAGGTGGCAAGCACTGACATGAGGGGGGTACCTGACGTGTCAAAACTGGATGCAGACGGTCCCTGACCAAGCGTCAATATGTTGATGAGTCGGAGTGAGAACGTGTTACCCGAACCGTGATGGTGAAGCCACCTCCAGGTAAAGGCTGTTGTGTTAGAACCTACTTGACTTCCAGCTGATGGTCAGCTGGGAAGATGTAAGACGTTCTCATTCCTGACATGTCAACATATTGACTCTCTGTCAGGGACCATCTGCGTCCAGTTTTGACACGTCGGGTACCCCCCTCACGTCAGTCCTTGCCACCCACAGCTTTTCCGTGTTGTGCCACTTAGGGGTCTTTGGGTTGGGGGTCTGAGGTTAATATGAGGGATCAGGATTAATGGTTAAATTGAGGTACTGAGGTCAGGGATAGGCTGTATAAGGCTAATATAAGTTAAATTTAGGGTCTGGGATGGTTAGTTTTGCGCATTTCCTACTCTTTAAAAAATATGACAACACGCTCATTAAGAACTGATGCGTGGGGGGTACCCGAAGCGTCAAAACTGGACGCAGACGACTACCTGACCAAGCGTTAATATGTTGACAAGTTGGAAGTGAGAATGGGTTGGAAGATGTGTCCTCTGGTTACCTACATTCTCAAAGATAAAAGTTAGGAACTAACTAACATCTTACTTTCCTCCTTTTTTTAAACCCCTGCCTTGCCATCCTAAGTTTTTATGTGCCAGTAAATGTTCAGGTTTTTTTAACATCTGAGCCGACATATGCTGTTTCTATTTTAGGTGCTGGATTAACAATTAATTAAGCTCGAGGTGTGCTTGTTATTGTTGGTTCTTAATTTTTTATAGGAAATAGATTGCTCACAATTAAGTGTACTGTAGTGATTTTGTTTGATTGTGTAAATAAATGATCACATTTATTGATGATCAACCCAAAATTCACTGAGCCACCTCACTTATTGTGTTTTGTTCGTTCATTTTTGCACGGGAGAGATACTTATCAAAAATAAAACATCCTTTCTAAAAATTATTTCCTTATAACTTTGTTATAAGAAGTGTAAGGT
>NW_013952562.1:439846-463819 GCF_001266775.1 Austrofundulus limnaeus | reverse complement strand
GATTTTTTGTCCTTTATGATTTTTTTTTATTTACTTAAAGTCTGCCAACAAAAATTCCATCTGCAAAAATCCAAATGCAAAAATATTCAACTGTAGAAAATTGCCTGCCAAAGCCAAAGCAATCAGAAGTAGATCAAGCCAAGTCAAAATGGCAAAACTCAATTGGTTGTCGATTAGTGCCTGGCATTTTGTAGTAATCTCTGTTTGACAGAAAAACCTCCTGACTTGTYTTCATTCAGCCACTAACCAACTAACTGTCAGGAAAGTCACCTCTGCGCAATGCACTGGTGTCACGTGAGTGTAACTGGATTGTTGAAAAGCCGCTGACTCGATATAATACTGATTGCTTTGGCTTGAGATTTTTTGCAGTCAATTCTTTTGCTGGTGAATTTAAAGTAAAAAAAATTCACATACACAACTGCAAAGGAAAAAAATCAGTGTTTTAAATTCAATGTCTATAAAAAGTCTGATTCTAATGAGACTATATTTTGTCCATATAAAATGTGTGAAATTGACAGTTACAGCAAATTAGAGTTTAATCAGCTTTATTCCAACCATTTTCCAGTTGTAGATATACATCCACTGATAACTTTATGTAGGTTTCATTAAAATCTAACCGAGTTTTGATATATTTTGGTAATAGACACACACTTACACAGACTTGACAAACCATGATCACCCTTTTGCCTTTTTCAGCAAACCCTAATAAAACTGGTTGTCTCCATGTTCTGGAAGTCATTTCCTCTRGAATACTTGCTCACATTTTCTCACACTGTGACTCATTCTGCAGCTCAGTGTCACATCAGGCTTTGTATTATTATTCCTGAATATATTCCTAAGGCTTTGATTRAGGGCCTCGATCCTATTTATTATTCATAGCCTGATCTATAAAACATTTTAGCCCTAAAATTGAGGATATGCACTTTTCCCCCAACAGTACAACGCCCTCTGACAACATTTGAATGTCAACAAAATGAAACAAGAATTCAAAAACCTGGCTTCTTGTTTATATATGAACACATCTGCATGCACATGGGCCCAGTTTACACAGACTTTATCTAATCTGCATTTTTTTTAGCATTTCCAAACACAAACTTTAAAGGGAGACACTGGAGGTGAAAAGGGAGATTTTTGTTGTAAGGTCAAAGGTCAAACGAAAATATGTTTTTGTTTGACTGCCCCAGTGCRACGGCTGGAAAACATGCACTGTTTCAAAAGCAGCCTCATTTACATTAAAAAGCCTGGACCGAAATTACATCATTTGCATTCTTGTCATCACATCACATCTTTGACCCCAGCGTCACCAGAAAACTTGTAATGAACCCCTTGGTCACTGAAGGAGCTTTTTAATTGATCCGTGTGTTCCCCCGTTTACTAATTCTGTGTATGAAAGTCAACCTCTGCAGGACTCTGAGCTGAGCCATGAGCTGGGCTACAGATGGCGGGGCAGAAAATATGAAGGAAGAATGATTGATCCTTTTCAGCCTGATCAACACACTGGAAAATTGCCACTTGATAAATTCAAGGTGAATCATTAGGGTGTCGTAATGATCCCAAACCACTCACACTTGAGGATTCATAAGTCGTCCCCCTGCGCCAACACTGACATCATGATAATTAGAGGATAATAGAGTCTTTTGAATGTCTTGTACTTTTGATGCACGGAGGTGATTTTTGTCTGAGTCYGTTTCTGGAAGAACAGCTCTGCAAAGATTGTGGAACTACTTAGAATAAGTTGTCAAATAAATCAGGAGCAAATAGCTTTTACTTCCTCTCTGCCTAAATTTGTACAGTACAGCCTTGGAGTCTGTGTAGAGATAATAAATTGTGGAATGAATCACTGAAGACTAACAACAAAGGTGTGTGCAACAACTTCTTGGCAGCCAGCACTGAATGGGCTTCAGGGGAAATAAGATGAAACGGAGAAAAAAAAAACCTATGGTGAATGTGTCACACAGAATCCATAGTATAGCTGTGAAGATATACACGCAGTTTATTGTAATAAATACAAACATAAGTTCATATCAGTCGGATACACCAGTAGCTCAATGTTTTTTAGCTTGGCCAGTGAACAGCCAATGATACTCAAATATAAAGAGATAAAAATGTCTTTCCTGGTCACAGAGGCAATATGCAGTTCAGAAATGGTTCTAAATGTAAAATGATAATTTTGCTTTYGTGACTTATTAAAAGGAAGAGTTTTGTTTTTGGTCATTAGGTAATTATATCATCTTCAAGGATGTATTTAATGCTTGAGCATTAAACTGGAGTTTAAATATAATTTGTTTTTCAAAARTTTTCCTCAGCAGATGGAGAGGCTGTTGTACTGGTTCCAGAATAGGTTTTAAGTCTCTTGGCAAAAAAAATGCAGCTTGAAGAACTGTTTTCAGGTGTTTAATCTGTTTGATTCATATAAAACGGTGAAACCTGTTCCATGAGATGCACAAAGTAGCAAACATGTTTAAATTGAGCCATTTACAGAAAAGTTRTTTTGTTCTACTGTAGATATTTTATCATGATCACATAATTAATGTTTCTGTTCAACTAGAGATTGGAAGAAGAGCTTATAGAGAAACTTAAAACTAGTCAAAATCAGAATCTTCAATAGTGATGTCTGATACCACCGATTTTCTATTGATCCAATACTGATACTTTGTTCAAATACACCTAATATGTCTGATAAATCTAAAATAAGAACAATCACCACATCATAAGGAATACAAGACATCAAAGTAATTTAATTAATCCTTTTGAACTCCAGTGTACGTATACTGATGTGGTGTCCTTATTTACCACATAGCCAAGCTAATACAACAGAAAAACTAAATAGTGTACATAATCATAAAAATATGTGAAAATAGTGTTTTAAACAAAAAAAGAAGTAAAATAATAAAACCATTAAAACAAATTATTGTTTAAAGATCAAGAACTACTATAAAAAAGAAAACTTGCATCTTGATTTACGCTACTTGACCATGTTAACATGAATGTAAAGATATGATGAGCATGTGCTGCTGCGCAGACGCATTACTCAGGCGGAAGAAAAAGTAGTTCCCAGAACTGGGTATGATGTAGACAGTTTAGTTACTTTCCACTGTGTTCCTGTTAATAACAACATTACCTGAAATTACTTAAGTATGAAAGTATCAGTATTTTGATTTTAGAATGGATTTTAGAGCATAAAGTATTGATATTTCAGTATCGGTCGACACATCACAAATCAACCTAAAATGCTGAAATTAAAACCTCTCTGATCTAGATATAAATTTATAGAAATAAAAACGTAAAAAAAATTTGTTCAATTTTTGCAGCCTTGGAAAACACGTGAAAACTGGTGTCTAACAAGGATTCAAAAAGGACCAAAAGATGCATGACAGAGCAAAAAAGACAGAGGTGTAGATCACTGGAAACTGAAACACCATTTCTTCAAACTCAATTTCTACACTTAGGTAAATTTCAGTGTCAGCCAGGAAATTAAACATTTGTCCGAGGCTCGACATATGGATGAGATTCGTCTTTAACTCAGCAAGCAGTACTTCATATGTGCTCCATCTGACAGGTCATAGTGAGACCTCACTGAGGGGCCAATTTTAGTGCTTACTTTTTATTTTTTATATATATCTACATATTTTACCAACTCCTCAGTGAAATGAACACAGGAGGACAAACTGGCTGCTTAAACTAAAACAGACTTAACATGCAACGTGCACAAGTTACACTTTGGCATCATCACCAATATTTAAATACTTATTCTTTACTGGGACCTTCTACTCAATGTGATTTTTACCTTTTAAACCTAAAGCTACAGCTGTCAATAWATGTCATGGAAATGGTATTTGCACATATTAATGATCCAAATTTGTGTTTTTTTAACCATCTGTAACCAATGGGTAACCACCTTATGTTGAATTATGCTGTCTTAGTGTACAGGTGAAGTCCTAAAACACACACACACACACACACACACACTCATACACACACATAAACAACACATTCTGCAGCAGCTGAATCACTGTGAAGATGTAATCTGTGTATTCAGGCAGAAATTACACAAGGAAACAGAGAAAAAGACAGACATACTGCATTACGTGCTCCTGTGCAATACTTGAGTCAGTTTTTAAGATTATGTTGCTTAAATATTCAGTTGTACCATTCACATGAACAATCAGCTGGCTTCCTCTTTGAATCCATAACTACTTGATCTGATCATCTTATTGTTAAACTGCACCAGCTGAGCAACAGCTGTCCTTTTTCTTATATAAATGTAAAATGGCGTGGGTGAGTTCACTTGTCTGAAACTTAGGCAAAAAGACAAATTTAAAATTGTAGAAAAATCTTGTGTCATTCAGCATTAGGCAAATATTTTGGTCTTCAAAAAGTTCATACTCATTTATTTATGTGCAGGTCTCCTGAGATTCCACACCAGCATTTTTCTGAAGACGATTTCTGCTGCAACACTTGTTCATCCGTTCTCTAATTACGCTGTCATGAACTCTAACGTTTCAGGACAGGGAGATTTAAGATTCTGCTCCTGTGGGTTTTCTGAGGGGGCTTCTTTTTTTTTTTTTCAATTTCTCTGAGTCTGACCTCCGGGTGAACTCGCTCAAACATTCACTCCTCCGAGCCAGCGGCCTTGAATATTCTGTACTTGTGAATGAACTCACTGTAAAATAACTTTCTCACTTTGAATAACCTTAAAATTGTTTGGTCTTAGAATTATTTTTATAGGTCAATTCATAACAAAACCATTGCTGATATCTGGTCAACAACACACTCTTTAACTGCAGAGCAGACAGACGAAATGCCTGACGTTACGGAGCTGCACTCAGCAGTTACCCAAGTGCATTTAAGTTGCAGCACCCAACAGCTGCTYGTCCTCTTTAAACATCTACAATCTAAAAAAGGTTGTTGGGCTGTATTTAATGTTGGAGCCTTATTTATCCCACATAAATAGTTAGGTTTTGTGATGAAAACTTACTTTTACAGGTTCAATTAACCTAGTTACACATTTTTATCCACTGCAAAAAGATAATAGTTGATCCAATTTGAATGAATTGCTTCAACTGGCAACAATTAAATTCAGTTTATCCAAGTTGTTTTTAGCTTTTCAAATAGTATAACTTTCATAGTAATCAGAAATTCAAGTTGGTTAAAAAATCTTCATTGCACAAACAAAGCAATTTTTGTTTTTTTGTAAAAACACCACAGGTTCTTGTGCATTTTGCATAAATGATTATCCTAAAATCTCACTAAAAATAAAAACAACATGATAAAGCACACATTTACAATGATTTACGCACAAATTGTATTTTTAAGTATTACGTGAGTGATCATGTATGTTTGAAAAGTTCAGTTTTTTTATTTGGAACAACTTAAAACTTTGAGTTGACTCCAAAAAAATTAGGTCAGAGGGATTTTAATCATTTATTTGAAAGAAACTAAATGATTTAAACTAATTTGATTTAAATTTGTCAAATTAAATAAACTTCATAAATTAATTTGTATAAATTTGTTGCAAATTGAAGCTATTTAAATTTGATCAACCATTCTCTTTTTAATGTAATTTTTCATCTGCTGTTTCTGTTTTTAGACCAGCTTTAGTTAAATGATTAAAGACACTTTACGTTGTGAATTGTGACTCATGGTTGCACTCAGTAGAAAAGCAGGTGATTCTGCACAAATCAACTCACCTTCCTAAAACTTTAATGATTATGGTGACTGACAGAGCTCCGAGAAGACCTCCGATGGCAAATATGGACACTGTGACGGACCAGAGAAGGGTGACTGTCTCTGCTGGAAGGGGCTCGCCGTATCTCTCCATCCACGTCTCATTGTAAAACGATTTAATGTACTACAAAACAAAAAAAGAGGATTAGCATTCACGTCATTTTAAAAGATATAAATGACTAAAGCCATTAAAAAGTTTAAGAAAAGGTCCCTTTGAACAGCCAAACTTTCTTTGAGTGTTTTTAACGTGCTTTTGATCAATGCATCTCTAGGCTTCGTCAGAGGCTTTTATTGTTTTGTTTTTGTTTTTTCAGTCATTTTCAGTTCAGTCCTGATGGCTGACCATGACAGCATAGTGTGGGATGAGTGTTTAAAAATTGAAGGGGAAAAGAGCAAATATTAAAAAGGTAGTAGAAGAAGAAAGTGCCGAGCCTAAAAAAGCCTGTCTACAGCAGATGAACTGTATCTGAAAAGTTATATATTAAAAAGACAAAGAAAACAATCCAGCAAAGAACAGATCTGTCCTTATCATGATGTTAGTGAGCAAATATTATTTTATATGTCAAACTGTGATCTCTTTTGATTGATTTCACAAGAGACAAGGAAAATTTGTGTTCTTGAGAAAGGCAGCAGGAAACAGTGATTAAAAATCCAATTAAAAACAGAGTTCTGTTAGTTGTTAGGTATTTTAGCAGCTTTTGTGAAAACAACCCTTCCTTTAAAAATGATCAGTTACCAGGACTGAAAATAAGTGAAAAAGCAGCCAACAACTAAGAAAAGAAAATTTAAAGGCCCTTCAAAACGCCTGAAGAAGTTTTGATCAAGATCAAAAAAATTACAGGAAAGTGAGGCTGCTTGGAAATAAAATGTAGAAAACATAGTAAAATGTAAAAAATAGGAATGGCTCAAGACATATGCACTTCTTCTTGATTAATGTTGCCTAACTTTAACTTTTTAACCAGATTTTCCCAAATTACAATATAAAATAGACAACAAAATAATAAAAGTAACAAGGCATCAAAAAAATAATTTTTAGCACAAAAGGTAAGCCAATTTGTGTTTTTTAGATCTTCTTTTCTGTTGTATCAATGCTTTTTTGCAAAACAAATTCTTATACCAGGCACCTGATTGGCAGCACCTGGAAGTACCAGAAGCTCAAACATCAACAACAAAATGAGCTGTTTGACAAATAAGATTTGGCTCTTTTTTTTCATATGTGCAACCCACATACTCAGCTCTACTGCTCATTTCACACATGCATCTTCCTTACAAATGTGGCATCATTTAAAAGGAAAATTAACAGGCTTTCCAACGATATAAGATTTAATGCCAAGAAGCACTGTTACAACAAAGAAATCACCTACCAAACAAATTTCTTTAATTTTTGTGTTGAGTTTAATATATGTATATTTTAAATGTGATCTGGTAACAGAAGTTTTACTACAGTCAGTCATCAGCCACCAAGTCAAACAGTCAACATTCTAGCTGAAGTTTCTATGGAAAAGTGTCTTTTATTCAACTGCTGCAACAATTCTGATCACTCGTCCTAAACTGTGCATCATTGCTGAGCGTTATTGAAAACTATTGAAGTCACAGTCATTATCCAGCTCAGCAGTAAGGCTTATAAGCATCATGCATACAGCTGTCAAAGCTGCCTTTAATGCTACTGTAGAGATCCAGAAACATGCAGCTACCTGCCTTGACTTTTGAAAAAGAAACATGACCTTATCATCTTCTGCAACAAAAACCTCTGCATGCTAAGCTGCCTATATGTTCATTACTGCCCAGCATTGTTCTGTGAAGGCAGTGGTCTGTATGTTCACATAATGACTAGGAACCAGCTCGTTATCAGATAAAACAAAGGTTTTGTGAGAAATAAGTTTTTCTGAGCGCTGACAGTTCGGCTGCAGGACATTGATCATCTCCTCTCTTTCCCGAGCCAGCTTTGATTTCTGGGAGGAAGATTTACAATGATTAATTGAAAACACACTGCCATAAATATAGATTCATACCACTGACAGAGATCATTCTCTGTATAACATAATGTCTCTCTCTCTCTCACTCTCTCTCTCTCTCTCTCTCTCTCTCTCTCTCTCTCTGTCTCGCTCCACTCTGCTGCTCAATCAGTGATACTTTACCAACATAAAGCGATGCACATGCTGGCAGAACAAAAATCTGATTAGAGACCCATTTAATGCTGAGTAAATAGCATCTAATTCTATATTTAGTGTGCAATATCTGAAGAGCATATTTATAAGAATTCATTGATTTACTGAGGGTACATTTCTGACACTTCATATATTATTTCTTTTGAAAAACGGCTCACTGCTGGAGATGGACCTGCTGAGTGAGAAGACATCTGAAGATTGGTTTAAACATGCTGCGATGTGACGTGCAGCGTTGAGAGATTATTGTTGTTTTAGTGGTTTGCTACTAAAAAGTCTGATTAAACCCTTTGTAAAATGGGGTATGATGTGTGTGTGGATGTGTGTGTGTGTGTATCAAATCTCTCTGTAATGTCTTTTCATCGTAATGAACCCTGGCACTGCCTATTCCCGTCTCTGCCTCACAGCTGAGCGCAGTGGCTCAGAGCAGACAGTAAACTCCTCTGTGATCATCAGATTGTKGCTTGGCAGGAGAAGATCCACTAAAAGAGGCGCCGTTTGTTTTTTGTTCATTTTTAAAGACAGCGGCTGCAGCAGCAGGAACCCTACAGTGGTGGACAGAAGGCAGCGCTGCATTAATGATCAGCTTAAGTTCCTGGTGTGGAGGGGGTAAAGCAAACTATGAAGGAGAATAAAACATGGATCATTCAGAATGCTGATAGTTAGCTGTATTCACAGAAGAGCAGTGGCTGTGACTTCAAAGGGATAGTTTAGCTCATTTGAAGTGGGGCTGTAGAGCTACTTAGTACATCACCTACAGGAGAAGCTGATTAGATACGTACTGTACCTAAAGTTTTGAAGAAGAATAACACAGAGTATACAATATGTGGGTCATGTAAAACAGAGAGGGGGAAAAAGCTTTAAAAATATACATTTTTAAAGGGATAGTTTAATGAATTGGTGTTCAGTGGAGTTGCCATCTTTCTTGCAGCTACTGAACAACCAGACAGAACTTTCCCAAAAAGAACTAAATGATTATTTTCATCGACACTCTCTTCAGCTCCACCTATTGATACTGATTGGACATTGCCTATAAGYTGTTTTAGCTAGTGACGCGCCTCCATAGGCGCCATTACTTTGCAGCGAGTCATGTCAACAAAATGATAAAGTTCCAATGAGGGATGTACATCAGTCTGTCACAAAAATATTCATAGCCCCCTTATTTCTTATCCCRTTTCTATAAAATGTCTTAAATTAAAGCTGAGAAAATTGCAGATGYGATATGTAAAAATAAGTGTTCTCCCAAGAGATGATTTTAGAAGCAATCTGATAACTTTTCGTTATACGTTTTGCTATGGAAGCTAGAGGTGGACACTGTTTGACCCACAGTGTGTACAACTCAATTTTTCTTTGTTTCTTGGAAAATCTAATGTGTAGAAATTTGACATTTATTAAAAGCAATCTATTTTTAATTGTCCATTTAAAAAATAATAATGACAAATTCAATTGCATTTCATTTTCGTTCAGTTTCRTTAATATTTAGTTCCAACAAGTTGAACAGAGAACCTACATTGTGCCATCACACACCAAGCAGATGAATTCATGTAACTCCTTAGTGACAAAATCTGAAATGCTTGCACCTAAATTAGAATGRAATTACAAGATCCACATCAGCCAGAGCCGGGGAACATTTCACAAATACATCATACTGTATTTACAACCTACAAAACTATAAACCTAACATGACAAAACTATTAATAAAAATATGTAATAATTTGTTGGAACAACATATTTGTCTTTGAGCGGGTTTACCTGACATAAGGTTGTCAAAATCAAGCTAGCATAACTGACTTATTTCTTGCATCTCCACCATTTGTTTTAGATAAAAGTTATTTTAATGATGTGAAATGTGATACCCTTTGATCTTGTGAACTTGTCATGATGCTGAAAATTTATAACAAAACATTGCGTCTCTTTTTGATATTCCTTGCGTGACTGTCCACTGCATCTCATTTTCATGACTATCCATGAACGTTCCTGAGTTTTGACTCAATGCGTACAATGGTACCTGTGTGGTGTGCGATCAGTCATGTGACATCCAATCCAGCAATACATATGAAGGGTTCCACCTCATCTCTCTGACAAAAGGAAATGTCAGTTTCCTCCACTTTTGATCTGTTACCTTGCCTTAGATCAACTTTGTTTTGAATGGTTTAAAACACAAAACTTGAGATAAGAAGTAGCAGTTTAACAGTTGTGATTAAACAAGTGGTGGGTTTGAGTAAAGACGTAACTGCTCAGCTTCCTGGTGGGAAGTAAAATGTTCTGAACTTAGCACACTTTTACACCCTTTTTAAACTAAATTTCGGTGGCTAAAATTCAATAACTATGCTGCAGTTATCAACCTCACCTTCCACACCTGCACTTTTYTGTGCTTTTCCAAATGAACACCTCCAGTTTAAAGGTAACTCATGACTGTAGATAAGCCCTGTAAGTAGACAAGCCCCTTCAAAGAAAACTAATTATCCCTTTAAGTTTGAGAAGCCCAAAAAAGTAACCTTGGTCACAGTTTAGAAAAAGCTGAACAAAAAATATAAAAGTTAAAATTAATTCACCAAGATTAAGGTTTGGAAGTAAAAAGGAACTGCACAGGCTGAAMGGTCATTTGACTGAATTATAAGGATTCAAATCAGATCAAATGGATAACAGTTATGCTCTCAGTTATTGTAACTGGGCCAGCACTGGGTCAAGGTCACATCTGAGGTCCTGCATGTTTGAATTAGGAACCTGAGGACTTCGTGCAGCATTTTGTCCAGAGACACAAGATGTGTGAGGATTGGTGTGGTCCAGTTAAAAGTCTGTAACAAGGTGCAGTTTCAGGAGGAGTAAAACATTCGGACACAGGGTGTCACTGATGTAGCTCTGTGCTGTCAGGGTCCTCTAAAACAACGGTTCCCAAAGTTGTGGTTGGGACCCCACTGTGGGTCCCGAAACATCAAGGTTGAGTCTTGAAAAGATTGTCAGACTTATTTCTATTTAAAAATGACCAATAACAACATTTATTTTTGTCAGTTGTTACAAAAGCGTGTGGRCAGTGTCTTTAAAAATAAATGAAAGTAGCATAATGAAKGTTGTTACTACACCCTTGTTTATTTGACTTGATGCCAATGTTTATTGATCATAAATAGTTGGGGCCATAGGCCTCTGCGACTGTTATTTTGTGGGTCAGAAGCCAAAAAGGTTTGGGAAACTTTGCTTTAAAACACTACCAGACATGATCTGAAGTCCGACTGCACAGATCTTCATAGTGGCAGAACTGGTGCTCCCTCAGCGCCACCATACCCTCACGCAAGGGTCATTTGGGGTGATGCAGAACTGTCAGTCTATGCTGTCTGGTTATACCACTGCAAACCAATCGTCTCTGCTCTGATGTTCTGCTTACAAATGGGGCAATGATTCCATATTCTGTCTGATACCATACCAGGATGACACACATTCTCATAAAAAGTCAGGTATTTGTATTAAGATATAGACGTTTCTGGGTTTGGATCACAATATGCYAATTCTTCCTTGGTGTGGTTTGTTTAACCAAAACCTTAATGACATAAGTGGGCCCCCTCACTTACCTACTGGCAACTGGCTTAATTTAAAACCTACAATGCAACCTCCATCAAACATTCATTAACTGTTGGTAATGTTGTCTAACTGCGCCTACAAGGCATCCTCTGTGCCTGGTGAACTTTACTTAAAGTTCTGACAATCGCTGTGTTTCCATTCAATTTTAATGSGAATTTTGAGTGAACTTTTAAAATGTTGCAAGCAAGGGGGGGTGGGAGGTGGGGGAGATAAATGCAAATCAGGCGTGTTTCCAGCTTGAAGTCAATCAACCAGGCTACGCAAAGAGTAATTACGTCAGATGTTGACGTTACGCATAGCTGCCAGTAAACAGTAAAGAAATGCAATTCTCTTCGCATTACAGGAATAACCGGGAAGATGCCAACAGCAGGAGAAGGGCCCAGCTGCAGACACAGCAGCAGGTAGAATTATTGGACAGCAGGAAGGGCTGATCAGTCATGTGAGATAAAAGTTCCCTACATCAGAACTTTTTTGGTAAATGTACAGTATTTCCATCTTCCTTTTAGAGCATTAGCTCTTTTTCGGAAAAATGAAAAAGCACATCAAGCGAGCGTAAAAACCTTTTTTTGCGAAATTGAGAAAGTTTTTTTAGTTTTTCTGTTTCCATCCACATTTTCTAATGCAATACTTCAAGATGTGCATAAAAAAAACGTTGATGGAAACATGGCTACTGTTAAATGTCGTGACAACTGCCTGATAACAATATCACTCCACTCATGATGCCTCCACATATGTTCACACCTTACAAATGGACTAATTTTTATACCATCCCTGATCTACTTATGAACTGTTCCTTCTGGGCATCTAACTTTTTTTGTCAGTGAGTGAATAAAGATTGCTTTGCTTCCCATCATCTGAACTACAAGCTTCAGCTTCAGTTGATTTTTTCCCAGACTTTGATGAACACCATTCTTATAATCATTTGTGTCTTGTTCTTGCACAAGTCTTTCAACTTTTTCGTGTGCTGATGGATTTTTGAGCAATTTATCAATGCTTTGTGAAGGTAAGAAGAAAGGAGAAAAGTAAACTGTTAGACGTGAAGTCAAGAGGAAGATAACACRGTGTAAAACCATCTCTCCAGGGTCAAATTTAACCAACATGTAAAGTGTGTTATACTATTTGATAAAGCCTTTAAACCTGGGTTATAGTGGCAGTTTATACACAGATTTTTATTCAAAGCAGTGTTCTTAGCTTGTTATCCTGATACAGAGAACAGAATTTTAATAGAGGCCATTTTTTATCCCTCGCATTTTTCTGTCACATATAATACCACAGTAATTAATRTGTGTGGAAAACATTTCTGAACAAAATGTGTGCTGTTCCATCCTCATGCCTTACGTTAGAAATACATTAGAGCAAAGTGATTCCAATTCTGAAGATCAGTGCTTTTCAATTAGACTCGTTGCACAAAGCTGCCAGGTTCCCTYGACCCTTTTCCTCCCTGAATTCACCCGACCAATCATGATTAACGTCAGGATGTCTGGTTTGTTTAACTCATACAGATAAGATCTGATTAAAGAAGCATCCCTCCTCCTGACCACAGTGTTTAATATTGACTGAAATAAAGGAACAGGAAAGGTTTGGCTTCACTCTGCTCTAGAACATTCAAGGAGTTCAGTTATAAACAAGTTATAAAGAGCAGAAATTAGTTTTTTACAGGAGGGGTTATTAAAAAAAACTAAATATATGAAGTAAAATTCACTGAAGGATTGCATATACCCTGACATATTTCATGAGTTTAAACTAAGACCATCATTTATTGAGAAATAAAAGTTATAGCCTTTTCCATTATAGCTTGAAAATAGTATTATGCATAATTCTACAGGAAAAAGCAAAATTTTCAACAAGCTAATCTCTGTTAGCGTACATGTAAGGAATGACTTGCAGTTATTRCCACAACAAATTCTAACTCAGTATATTCAAAATTTGTTGCATTATTGTCATTTGTGTGTTTCCTAAAGTAAATTGGCTATGGTCGCTATTTTAAACCAGTTCACAGCAAACATTAATAAACTGTTGATGCACATCCAGTTACTACTTACTGAGGGTTTTATTAAATCCAGTGATTCATGAGATATTTTGCTAACAGGCTAAGCTGACTCCAATAGTTAAAAGCACGGCTTAATTAATACTTTTTGTGAAATTGGTTGGTTCTCAGAGTACTAATTGGGAATGAATTTCAGCTGATATCACAACAATTTTTAGCTTAATATCTATAAAATAATTTAGTTGCACATGCTTTTGTGTTCGCTAAGACTGATAAACTCTGGCATCCATAAAGAATCAGGTTGACTTCAAAAGTGAATTATTTGTGGGTATATATCAAGTGATTACTTTGAGAGTTTCATTAAAATCCATCCATTAGTTTGAGATATTTTGCYAACAGTATTCATTCATTAATGGCAAAATTTGATAAATAATTTTTGAAGAAGTCGGTAACGTGAATAAAAACAAGTAAAACAGATCAGTCATATTTTGATGACAATCATGGAAAATTACACAAAATTATATATATATTCACGTTTTGATTATTCATCTGGTCCTAATTTTATTCACCATCATGACACTTACTGTACATTCCATAAATATCTAGATCACAACACAGCTTTTCTGCACAATTATTCTCCTCACTCACAGGTGCAGCACAGACAGTGATTTGTAGATAATATTACATGTGTAGCAAATGAATGTGGCACAGCCAGCGACATAATGACCAGAGCAGAGGGATGGCCAGACTTTCTATYACAAGTGCAGTCTTTCTCAGAGAGAAAGCTGAGTCAAGCAGCTCCTCGGGTGATTCTGACTTCTAACTGCAGCTGAGCAGACTGAGCAGCACTGAGGCGACACCCACTCACAATGCAGTCATGACTGGGTTTCTTCTAAGAACAAAAAAAAAGCATGAATAGGAATTTAGCTGCTGTGTTTCCCCCTCAGCCCAAGTTCCATTTTCACTACAGAGGACTGCAGGAATAAAAAAAGTCAGGTCTGAGCAAAACAACACAGATTATCCACAGCATCAAACCAGCAGCATAAAACTGGGTGAGCCTCCCTCTCACGGTGCCAGAACAAATCTGTTCTGACCTGTCGAGGCTCAGAGGAGTGACTCCTCAGGATGCCTCGTTATGTCTGCAGATGCCAGGAGGACGTGTTCTTWGTTAGCTCACACTAATCTCCAGGCAGTGGCACTTCTTTCAGTAATCTTCACATGAATGTGAGRACCCAAGTTTCCTCTCAGAAGGTAGTCATTCAATGTTTTAYGCTTTCACCTCTAACTGGTTTGAATCTCAGGAGGAATGTGGGTGCATGCATCCCAACCACATTATTATATCATATTATATACTGTACATATATATATATATATGTTTACCTGCTATCCCATGCAGGGCCTTGGGGAGCTGGTGCTTCCCTCCAGTGGTCATTGAGTGACAGGTTACCAGTCCAAMCCAGGTGTTTTAATAAGAATAAAGTTTGTTTTATTCATCTTTACTGCTACTATGGACTTTGTTGTGTATGACCTTTTCTGCTTCAAATGTTCATTCTGCATTGCGTTGTACATCACTTTGCTGCTAAAATACTGCAGCTGTTCATATAGAACTTTCTTGGCTTTGTTTCATCTGGTATTTTATTTTGAAAATCCACACAAACTCCACAMAGAAAGACCCCAGGGCCCACCTGGGGCTTGAACTCAGTACATTCTTGCTGTGAAGCAACAATTCTAATCACTAAGCTGCCRTGGGACCAATTAATAACATTTTGATAGAAGTGAGATTTAAGTTTTTTAAAAAATCTAAAGTGTTTTTTTTACAATTACAATAATGAGGCTCAAGTTTGTGTAGGCAGGAGTTTCTGGACATAACTTGGTTTGATGAGAAGAATCTCCTGATCCAAATAACTTATTTTGAAATGAACTGTAGTAAATATACACTGCTCAAAAGAATAAAGGGAACACTTAAACAACGCACGCTAACTCCCAATCTTAATCAATGAAATATTCGCATTGAGTACTTTGAATGTGCTTCACAAAAGTTTGATTTACTTGGACTTAGCGTGCGTTGTTTAAGTGTTCCCTTTATTWTTTGAACAGTGTATGATGTGTGGCCTATAAACAGGGCTGTGGTCTGTGGTCTGTGCTGGGGTCTTGTAATCCTGACGCTGCAGGATGTAAGAGCATCCAATGTAAAAATAGTTGCCAAAAATTTGAAAGCAATGACGACACTTGCAGAAGGGAGCAGCCAAAACAATATTTGGTCCAAATATTGTACTAGTTATTAGTGTTTTCAATAAATAAAAATGTGTGAAAATCTGTCAGCACCAATTATTATTTGTATTTGGTTGGATTTGTAGCTAAACCTGGCTGATTGGAGTCCTACTCCAAGTGAGCGTTTATTGGTTTCCAGATGTGCAGCTAACTCAATGAAAAATTAGAAATCAGGACAGAATCAATGGTGATTCCTCACAACAAAGCAGCCTGAGAGTTTGACTCACCAGAGCAGGTGCATTGACCACTGACAGGTTGTAGCCATAAAGGAAAGAAGAACCAAGGGCCCCGAAGAAGGCTGCACTGAACAGGCAGGCAGTGATTGGCTGCTGCTGAAGGAGAAAACAAAACAGAGTAAGTAACTAAGTAAGTAAAAGTAAGTAAGTAAGTAAGTAAGTAAGTAAGTAAGTAAGTAAGTAAGTCAGTAAGTAAGTAAGTCCATTCAAGTCATACAGAACTCATCAATGTCAAGGTCGAGATAATTGACTAAAGAACATTTTCTTTATAGATACAGATATTTAGGTCAGAAAATTCTGTCATTCACTTTATCATCATCATACATACATCATATATTTTTTCACATATCTTTGAGCAAATCGTTAAATAGTTCAAGTTCATAAGGGCAAAAGCAGCTCTCCTCCTTGAGACATTTGAAATCATTAATACAATAAATATTGTTTTGCAACAGTGACAAAACTTCATTCAGAATCAACAGATCAGTTTAAGTATTTTGGTTTTTATTTGATTCAAATCTTACATTTAAGTCATTTTCCATTGAGGGGAGTGAAGGAGCAGAGCAACTTCCCAGACTGACAACAAAAACCATCATCTGCCCTACTTTTGGCCCTTGAGAAAGACCCTTAACCCCTGAGCTGCTCACCAGGCACCTTAAATGGCAGCGCCCTGCTCCATTTGTGCGATGGGAAAAATGCAGAGAAATGCTTTCCCCAATGAGGGGCAAGAAAAGATATTTACATTTTTTAATTGATAGATATCTCTTACAGCTTGCCACATACTTCACAAGACATAGACCATCTGTTCTCATTCCTTTTGCTCATGAATATTTTAAACATAAAGACAAACTGAAGTGCAGAACTCCGCAGCACACGACACATGTAAAAGCTTTTAAAAGCCTACAAAAAACAACACATCTAAATTATTTAAAGATAAAAAACAACAAAATATTCGTACATTTTCTGCAAAAAGACCACAAAACTTTTCCGACCAATGGTGCACAATAATTAATAAACATGTCCCTTTGCTGTCCAGCTGAGGTCTACTCCATTACGTGCAAGACCAGCAATAGAGCCGCCTGTGTCTCTGTGCTGTCTCCTCCGTGCACAACATTTGTGCCATGAGATTTTGTATGACCATTTTTAAAGGTTTTGCTGGAACAGTTGAAGAGATGGCTGTATTTTCAACAGTCTCAGCTATCTCCTCTTCAAATGTAGACAAAAATACATCTGTGTAGTTCATCCATTTTTCTGCATAAATACACTGACAAAGTTCTGACCAATCACACAATACTTGGCACAAAGATACTAAGCTAACCTGGGCACAGAAGAAGTTCTCAGAGATGTGAGAACAAAAAGATACATTTTTCATCCTGCAACAATGTCAGAGAGAATAAATATCTTGACTTAGAGTATGTACCAAGATTTTGTCACTTTTTGTCCAGCCTTGAGTGTTTTCACTTATCTGTTGACAGTGAAAAATGGTTGATTGATTGATTGATTGATTGATTGATTGATTGATTGCCATTGTACAGAGCACAATGAAATTACATTTAAGAACACTCATTCAAGAGACACACATGACGAAAAAATGGGGGAACATTTGATCAGGTCATGCGGCAACCAGCATGGGTCGCGCTACCTTTAAAAATAAAAACAAAATGGTAGATGGTTGATGGTTAGATGAGGGAAAAAAACATCATATCAACAAAAGGTGACACACTATGGTGCTTAAAAAAAACCTCTACAAGCAAGAACACATTTATTATCATTTATTATTACATTTATTATTTATTTATTATCAACATATATTTATTATATTATTAGCCAGAGGAGTAAGTGAGTTTAGGGGGTGTGTATCTGAAGCCATGAAAGTTGTATGCACTTGTGTGAATATCTGAAGAATGAGTCAGAAGAATCTAGTCCCCAAAAGATAAACCCACAGTTCAGCAATTGCTCAGAATACTGTTGTTGAATTGTTCATTCTGTGCAGCTTCAGGTTGTCCTTCAAGAAATCAGATTACAGACAAGAGTGAGAGGGGGAAGGTGGGGGGGCACGACGACGTAAACACCAGGAAGAATTTGGTTCCACAGCCTTTTCAAGGTTGTGTGTGTGTATGGGGGGGATCTGTAATCAGTTGTTTGGGAACAGAAGAAAATGTTTTCGGTCAGGCTGACAATGATACTTTTTCATCTGCCTTAATGTTCGCTGGTACATCTGAAGTTTGCGAATCCAACCAGACAAATAGTGTGGATAATCCCGCCGAGCCATGCTATCAGCTTCTCCAAGATCAATTCCATCTCACCAGCAAAGTCCAGGGACCACAGCCGGCCTGCGACCCTCAGCAGAACCGCTTGCAGACCAAGTCCCAGCTTGCTCAAAGCTAAAGTCTGAGTCCCTTGTTTGACCTTTGAACTCCAGGTTTATTGATGATAATGAGATGGGACATCAGCTGGTGGTTATACATATAAGGGTTAGAAAATAAAATTGCAACTAAAGTAATGGTGTGCTCATGTTTCACTCTTTAATTTCCCAAATAGGTTCAAACTTTTCTAAAAAAAAAACACTTTTCTGACTCAGCCTCAAACTTTAAACGTAAACATTTTTTAATATTTGGCACAAACTGTCCAGCTGCTTTGATAATATGTAGCACATCTGGCGGCAGATTATTTTAATGGCACAAATCATCTAATAAGCCTTCAGAAGAGACACAGCTGGGTTCAAGTCAGTGGATTAAATTCAATCATGTCATAAATGAGATGCAGCCAAATATTTCATTTATTTGTTTGAGAAATAGAGTTCAAGTCAAAATCTGGCTCTTGGGAAAATTTAAGCTTATTTTATTTGAAACGTTACTGCTGAGGAAACTATCCAGTTTAGTTGTATCATGCACCGTTAACTATTGATAATTGTTTTGATCATTCAATCTAGCACTCCATGAAGGATTGCATACTGTATCACCAAAAACCCAGCATACTAAAAGTTAAAACAAAGATCTTTTAGTGCTCAGAATATGTGTTGAGAATGACGACTACTACTACAGCTTATTGTAGCTCAATATCTGCAAAACTGAATTGTGTTGACTCCAAAAGTTAATCAGTTGTAGATGCACTGAACAAAAATATAAACACAACATATTCTGAATGCACAGAGATACCGTGATGAGATCCTGAGGATCATTGTTGTGCCATTCATCCATGACCATCACCTCGTGTTGCATCATGTCACCATGATGCAAAAATCTGTGAACAATTTCTGGAAGCTGAAAACATCCCGTTCTTCATGGCCAACATTCTCTTTGGACATTGAGCATGTGTGTGCTGCCCTGGATCGGCGTATACAACAGTGTGTTCCAGTTCCTGACAAAATCCAGCGGCTTTGCTGCCAAAGAAGAGAAGTGGACCAACGTTCCAGAGGCCACAATCAACATTCTGATCAGCTCTATGCAGAGATGTGTTTCACTGCGTGAGGCAAAAGGTTGTCACACCAGATACTGACTGTTTTTTCACCACATTTTAGAGCAGGGCTGGGCAACTGGCAGCCTGCAGGATGTATATGTTATGGCCCACCAATGACGTTTTTTTAGTTTACTTTCAAAAAAAGCAGTCATAGCAGCTATAAGGATCTACCTACATATGTGAACAGACATTTTCAGTGAGGAAGTTCAACAAATCCAGACCCTGTGTCACTGACGATCACCTCTCTGCTGTTCTTTGCATCACCACCTGGCATTCAGACAGATTTTGATGCACTTGTTAAAGCCCAAAATGACAGACTGGATTTTTCTCACTGAATAAGTAAATTTAACTGAAAAGCAAAGCACTTTGCTTTTCAGTTAATATTTATCAATATTGCTTTTTGAATCCATTTGATACCATACTGCAAAACAGCTTTTGTATTTGTTTGTGAAGACTGACATGTTGAAAATAAAATGAAACTTGCACTGGCTGCCTGTTCACTTCATATTGATTTTAAGATTCTTTTACTTACATTTAAAGTTTTAAATGGTCTAGCACCCAGTTATTTTTGTCCCTGTTGCACTTTTATACCCCACACAGAGAACTAAGATCTTCTAATCAGATGCTTTTAGTGCAGCCAAAGGCAAAACTAAAGCATGGAGGGGAACTGGTTTTTGCTATGGCGGCCCCCAGACTCTGGAACAACTTACCTCTTGAGATCCATACTGCAGAGTCTGTTCAGTCTTTTAAATCTGACTTAAAAACTCACTTTTTTACACTGGCTTTTAATTCACGTTCGGTTGGAGCTACCTCAGGAATTTGCAGTTTGTGTCTTTTTATTTGTTGTCAGCTTATTATTAGTTTCATTGTATTGTGTCTGTGAAGCACTTTGGTCAACACTTGTTTTTAAATGTGCTACATAAATAAAGTGATGATGATGATGATGATGATGATGATGATGATGATGATGATGATGATGATGATGATGATGATGATGATGATGATGATGATGATGATCAAACATCATGGTTGGTTGTGTTTTTACTGTTTGTATAGGAACATTTTTAACCTACACAAACTTTATCACCTACATCACAATTTCACATACATATAGAAATATTTACAACATATCCTTGTCTTAATTAGCAGCAGCTAATCAAAATATTTATTGCTCTTAACTACGGAAGCCGAGAGCGGCCATCATCAATCATTATTGAGATCTCAGATCTCTTTTCCAGAGTGTCCTGGGCTTGAAGGCAGCCTATTAATTGTTCATAATTGTGTTTTTGTATCATCAGGCTCAAATTGTGATGTTTCTCATGTACAGATAACTTTCATATCAGCCCTCGTCATTAAAGGAGACAACTGGCCAGACTGCAGCTCAGCAGGCGTTTACACTGTCATCTTGGACTTGATGATATAATAAATACAATAAACTTTATCGGTCACCAGCTGAGGTGATCGGGCCATCTTCATGGTTACTGAATGATAAACAAGGAAAACCATAACTCATTATCACGAGAAAATGGTCCTTGTTTTCTCGTCATAACGACATTTTATGTCGTTATCACAAGAAAACGGTCCTTGTTTTCTCGTGATAACGACATTTTATGTCGTTATCACAAAAAAAAAACATGGAATACTGTATACTTATTAGCGGAAAACGGCCGCTCTCGGCTTCCGTACTTAACAATAGGTGAAAAAAATGACTACTAAGCAGAATTAAGAATTAGGTTTTGGCCCTCCAGCATAGCTCAAATTTATTGTGCCCCCCCACAAAAAAAATTGTTGCCCCTGTTTTAATGAGATCTTTATTTGTGACTGGCCTAAGGCACATTTGTGCAATAATCATGCTGTCTGGTGAGTTTCTTGATGTGCCACATCTGTGAGGTAGAATGGTAAATGGACTGTACTTGTATAGTGACTTTCTATCCAACCAGGATACTCAMAGCGCTTCACACTACAACCTGTGCCCTCATTCACACAGCGCTCTATCAGATCTCCTATAAAGCTAACATGTACAATCAATCTACAGAGACTAATCAGTGCCAATCACATTCATACACTGATGGGACACACATCAGAGGCATTGGGGTAGATCGAACCGGTGACCTTCCGGCTCCAGGACGACTCCCCTAACCACTCTGCCACAGCCGCCCCAAGGTACAAGCACTTATTAACACGGATTTACCCAATATTTGAGAGACAAAGCCTTATTTTGTAGACAGAAAAAGTCTTAGATCTTTTGAAATCATGAAAAATGGGATCAAAAACAAATGTATGACTACTTTTTAAGAGTTTCAATACATTTTGTTCAATGGTTCATCAGATATTTTGCTGACAGACTGACAAGCACATCAACAGGCAGGAATAAAGGAAAGAGAGTAAATGTTATTCTGCACTTCGATGTGATTAGAACCAATTCTCACGGTTCATTTCATGAACAATAAATCAGAATAGAAAGATTCGGATGAAGAGAAAACAGCGATTTTGCAGCTAATCATCCAAAGCATTTAATGAGTTATAATGAAAACGTATTTTAAAGAGCTGMTGAAATGCCACAGCATCGTTAAACCATTTGTCTCTTGAGAAAATGGGTGTTCTTATCAGATTTATGACCCGTTTCTGTTTATGACATATCCAGAGAGCTGGAATGGCCTTTAGAGCAGACTGGGAAGATGGTGAGGAGTATAAATGCGTATCGTGAGTCATACTCTGCATACTCCACAGAGTTTACGTCACCAAACTCTGTAGAGGTTGAAGTGTTTGGCTCATTGTTCTGGCAAAGGAGAGCTTGAGGGCTGGACCATGAATGTTTGGAGTCATCCTGCATCTTTCTCTCATTAAACTGAATATTTATTACGTTAGACAAAAGTGTGAAAACTGATTTTATAGCTATTGCAAATCACTTGAACGAAACACATGTGGGTGCAGTTTAAAGATGATAAATAGTCTCCTGAATGCTTTAAGCATTGTTAAAGGAAAAAGGATGTGTTAGTGATTGAGGGGTGTGATATCGTGGGGCATGAACTGGCAGAAGAAGGAGAAAAATCTGACAAAATTACGAGAACATTATGATTATTGGAGAAATTCAACCAAGCAGATTCAGATCCTGGGAAACATATGAAATAGTCAGGTTTGGACCCAGACAGACACGAGGAAGTCAAGAAGAGAAGAACTAACAGAAGAGGGCATAGCAGATGACTAACTAAGGGCAGGTTAATGAAGACAGGGAAACTAAAATGATGAACACACCAGTATGTAAAACTGAAATCACAAGCCATAAATGAATCAAATCCTAAAACCCAAATCATGACAGAAATATAGTAAAAACTCTATGTGCTTCTTTTCACAAACCATACAACCATCATAAATCACCACTGGGAAATAAAGAATGGATTTCAAATGTAGGATTTCATGAAAATACTTGTGTGTGCAAAACAAAAAAATGCTAATTTGCCACAATGTAGGAGGTTGATGAGGTTTCACCAGACCGGTAAGAATTTCGACAGGTTTTTAACAGATTCTGAAGCATGGTCATCTATGTTAAACATTTTTCCTGAGAAATACAATTCAGATGTAGATGAATATGTTGAAGATCAGTCAGAGTGAAAGCTGGAGTTAGAGGAAGTTCAGGCTGTTTGAGTCAGATAAATGATCTTGATGTAGGCCTTGGTGGCAAAGCTTGATGGTGATCAGAACAACGATCATCTTCAGAACTAAACTCGTGCAAATCCATTTATATTTTTGTGTTCCTGAATGATGAGTTTCTTCTTAGTTCCCCTGCTGGATAATGCATGCTTGGGCAACCAGGAAGAATGAGGTTCACCATTAGTCAGCCTGGTGGTAGTGGCGTATGATGCAGCAGTTCTGCAGCTCCCTGCAGGATTAATCAATGGAATGTGAAAATCATCTTTCAAATCCAGCATCTTAACCAAAAGCATCGACCCAGATGTGCTTTTTTCCAGGGGCGCAGATAGGATTTTTGAACTGGGGGGGACCAAGTTTTCAGCAAATGATTTCCATCTAAGTAATTTTTAGTAATTTGATTAATTACTTTCATAATAGCTTTTGAGTGAATGGTTTGCAATAAAATGGCATTATAGAATTATTTGAAATTAAAGAAGAAAAATGAACATTGTTAAACACCTTCCAAGTCAACACTAACCATACATTGTTAAACTGTAATTTGTAAGGAGTACGACCGATCCACCAAAACTTGCCTCTAATGTTTTTAACAGCTGTCTGTTAACTAATTAACAGACAGGTAACTAACAGACAAGTAAGTGACAGACAGGTAATTAACAGACAGGTAACTAACAGACAAGTAAGTGACAGACAGGTAAGTGACAGACAGATAATTAACAGACAGGTAACTAACAGACAGGTAAGTGACAGACAGGTAAGTAACAGACAGGTAACTAACAGACAAGTAAGTGACAGACAGGTAAGTGACAGACAGATAATTAACAGACAGGTAACTAACAGACAAGTAAGTGACAGACAGGTAAGTGACAGACAGATAATTAACAGACAGGTAACTAACAGACAAGTA